>NC_057802.1:190417339-190565979 GCF_018294505.1 Triticum aestivum
GCCACTCGCCGCCGTCCACGCCTCCTCGTCGCCGGCCCGCACCGCCTCCGCCGGCGCCGCCTCTCCCCCGCGCCCGTCGGTCTCCCTCCTCCTCTCCTCTGGCCGCGCCTCGCCTTCCCTCCATCGCCGCCGACGAGGGTGAGCACGAGCATCGTCAGATCCGATCGGTATAGCCGGCGTTGACTTTTCCCCCGAGCCCCCTCTATTTTTTTCCAAGTCCTGCAATTTTCACAGCATCTTGCCATGTTCGTGATGCCATAACTCCTTGCATGTAGCTTCGATTCACGCGTGTAATATGTCAAATTGTTCGCCTCGTGATGCTCTTCATTTTGTTCAATTGCACCATGTTCATTAGAGGTCATCTTGATGCCCAAATCTCTGTTGGAAGAGGGCTAGTTGCTGTTATTCTCTGGTTCTTATCAGAACTTGGAGATTTGTCATTTTTGTATCATTTAATCTGTGCATCTTGTGAGCATGAGCTCTACATGTGTTTTGAATTATGCCATGCTATCTTTCCAGTGGTGTAGTCCATGTATTTTTGTGATCTCTGTGGTGACTAGCACAAGCATACAAAGTAGGCTCCGTAATGTTTCTGATTTCAGGGACTAGGTGATTTCTCTAAGTCCTCGTCTGCTGTTATTTTGTTGCCATGTAAACTTGATGCTACAGAGAGATCCATGCATATTTTGGGGATGTTCAGTAAGGATGTTTTGTAGCTATAGTTGTAATTGATCCATTACTTCAATGTTTTGCAATTATGAGGTGCCATAGCATGACCCAATCTTGCTCTACTTTTGCTATAAATATTTCTGGCAGATTCTTAACATAATATGCAATTTTTCCAAGCTTATTGTAGTTGTTCCATTCATGCTATGCTATTGTTCTTTCCATGGGTAGCTTCATCAACATGCCATCTTGCTGTAGGTATGCTTGGTTTGTCATGAATTGCTCTGTAGTGAGTGCATCAAGCTCACAAAGAGGCCTACATATTATTATTTCTGCCATGCTCTGTTTTCTGCTAAGTCTGGAACCTGATAACGAAACTTGCTATATTTACATGCTTGCCATCGTATCTTATGATCCTTTTTGGCTTATGGTCAGTAAGGGACTTTTGTCATGTGCTTTTAGTAGAACACTGCCATGCCTTGTTTTTCTATGTTAAGTCTGTGATCCTGTTATCTTTTGCACTTTTGCCATGCTTGTTTGAGCTTCATGTGTTGTGAACTAGCCGTACCTCAGTGTTCATCTTTTGTCAAGCATCTCCTGTAGATTACTGTCATATGCTTTGTTGCTATGTTGGGGTGCTGTAGCATTGTTGCTTGTTGCAGTTTAAGTGCTATCATGCTGTTAATCGCAGATTCGTGTCATTCTTGTTTTGCTTGCCATTTGCAAACCGTGCATCCGATTCCGGTGATCTTTATATCGATTTCGACCGAAATCATCTCATCTTTCCAGTGTCATGCTTGGTTTGCCAAGTTACTGCCATGTTCATCATTTTCTTTCCGGACGCATATGCATCACATATCATATCTTGCATATCATACATGTTTTGCATCATGTTGCTTGTGCATTTCTCGTGATTGATTGTGATTCCGTTTGCTTGTGTTCTTGTCTTGGGTAGAGCCGGGAGACGAGTTCGTGAACGAGGAACCTGTTGAGTATGCTTACGAGGATCAAGCTTTCGACAACTCTGAGAACCTTGCAGGCAAGATGACCACCCCTCGAAATCACTTCTATCTTTGCTATGCTAGTTGTTCGTTCTATTGCCATGCTCCGCTACCTATCACTTGCTATATCATGTCTTCCATTTTGCCATGTCAGCCCCTAACCATCCTTTCTTAGCAAACCGTTGTTTGGCTAAGTTACCGCTTTTGCTCAGCCCCTCTTATAGCGTTGCTAGTTGCAGGTGAAGTTGAAGTTTTGTTCCATGTTGGAACATGGATATGTTGGGATATCACAATATCTCTTATGTAATTAATGCATCTATATATTTTGTAAAGGGTGGAAGGCTCGGCCTTATGCCTGGTGTTTTGTTCCACTCTTGCCGCCCTAGTTTCTGTTATACCGGGATTATGTTCCTTGAGTTTGCGTTCCTTACGCGGTCGGGTGATTTATGGGACCCCCTTGACAGTTCGCCTTGAATAAAACTCCTCCAGCAAGGCCCAACCTTGGTTTTACCATTTGCAACCTATGCCTTTTTCCCCCGGGTTTTCTAGAGCCCGAGGGTCATCTTTATTTTAAACCCCCGGGCCAGTGCTCCTCTGAGTATTGGTCCAAACTGTTAGTCGCCGGTGGCCACCAGGGGCAACTCTGGCCTGGCCTATCGGAAGCTTGGACAATCCGGTGTGCCTTGAGAACGAGATATGTGCAGCTCCTATCGGGATTTGTCGGCACATTCGGGCGGCTTTGCTGGTCTTGTTTTACCATTGTCGAGATGTCTTGTAAACCGGGATTCCGAGACTGATCGGGTCTTTCCGGGAGAAGGTTTATCCTTCGTTGACCGTGAGAGCTTATGATGGGCTAAGTTGGGACACCCCTGCAGGGTATTATCTTTCGAAAGCCGTGCCCGCGGTTATGAGGCAGATGGGAATTTGTTAATGTCCGGTTGTAGATAACTCGTCACTTGACCCCAATTAAAATACATCAACTGCGTGTGTAGCCGTGATGGTCTCTTCTCGGCGGAGTCCGGGAAGTGAACACGGTCTGAGTTATGCATGACGTAAGTAGGTGTTCAGGATCACTTCTTGGTCATTTTTAGATGACGACCGTTCCGTTGCTTCTCTTCTCGCTCTCATTTGCGCAAGTTAGCCACCATATATGCTTTTGCCGCTACAGCTCCACCTTATTACACCTCCTTTTCCTAAAAGCTTAAATAGTCTTGATCTCGCGGGTGTGAGATTGCTGAGTCCTCGTGACTCACAGATTCTACCAAAACAGTTGCAGGTGCCGACGATGCCAGTACCGATGATGGGGTCGATCTCAAGTGGGAGTTCGACGAGGAATGTGGTCGTTACTATGTGTCTTTTCCTGATGATCAGTAGTGGAGCCCAGTTGGGACGATCGGGGATCTAGCATTTGGGGTTGTCTTATTTTCATCTGGATTTTGACCGTAATCGGTCTATATGTTTGTATTTTGGATGATGTATGATTAATATTCATGTATTGTGTGAAGTGGCGATTGTAAGCCAACTCTTTATCCCATTCTTGTTCATTACATGGGATTGTGTGAAGAAGACCCTTCTTGCGACAAAACCACTATGCGATTATGCCTCTAAGCCGTGGCTCGACACGTGGGAGATATAGCCGCATCGTGGGCGTTACAGATATCCTGTGAAAGCTTCGAACACAAGCCATCCAGTCTTCCTCAGCACGGTATTCTGATGGCTTCCAACGCAAGCTGCTCAAAATCTTCATCAATACAACACTGTACAAGAAAATAAACAATGGGTTGTGAGCATATGGCATTGTTTTCCAAGAGTCAGATCTGCAACAGTTAAGTCAAAAACAAGAATCAGTCAGAACAAAGGTATGCCTCAAGAATCAGATAGTTCTTCATACAATGAGTATGCTGTCAAGTTCATGCAAGTCTCTCGCACAAGGAAGAATTCATGGTACGCATCTGACAACCTCACTGGATATGAAAGTGAACGGAAACCAGTGGGGAATGCAAGTAGCGACAAATCTTGAAGAAAGACAACATTGAGGCAACAATATTGGCAGTGATTACCAAGATCAGCCCCGCACATCCGACAAGGTGATGTTATTAATCCGGTCACTGTCTGGCATAATCAACGACAGTATTGAGGACCGTACGAACACACGTGAGCCGGATAAATATACCGAGACTGGAGACATGAATAATACAAGGATATGATGGCAAGATATTGCCCATGACAATACTCAGGGTCGCAAAATAGTCAATGATATATAAGGCCCCACTCTTTCAAGTTAAAGATCCAGAGGAAGAAAATGATAATGAAGGAGCAAGACCAACAATACAGGTATGCCAATTATTCTGCGAACTAAGTGGTGTGAATGCACAAGGCAGTCTTATTTCATATCAAACCCTGTGAAGATACGCTTAAGAGGTCTACTCCATTGCGGTAAGGAACTCATATCAAGGCAACCAGCTCAGTCCATAGTATATGCTCAGAACTGTCAGCATTGGATACCCGAGTCTGTCAAGTCTGACCCAAGGACAGTTCAATATATTGACTTCAGTCACCGTGCTAAAGTATCACACAACCTACTATCCCCATGAGTATACCAGCAAAATGAAGAATCAGTGTGAGAGCACATACTTTGAGGATTGTTAATTCTTGCATATGGGAAACAATTACAGAATAGCCGGCCATGGATGGGAATTCTTTGCCAAGGACACCGCCAGTCAAGTCTGCAAATATTATCATCAGGAGATGGTGCATTTTTCTATCAGTCACGTCAAGCGACAGTCAAACCCTTGGTACAAATTGGATACTCAAGACTGTGAAGCGAGTCAAGATAAGTCAGAAACTCGTGCAAGATGTCAAGACCCATTGGAAGAACAGGTATGATCCACATCACTGTTTTGAACACAGAGGGCATGCATATATTCGACGAACCCGATGCCTGGATAAAAGAGATTCCTTGTTCCTTAGGGAGATGTGTTCCCAACTCCGTGGAATATTCTCGGTACTCGATACAAGAATAACCTCTCCAGCAAGGATCAATATCGAGAAGGACACATATGTCAGATGATCTTTCGGACCCCATCGCAGCCAGCAGATATGCAAGAAAAATTTGAGTCAGTATGAACATGAACGTACGAGGAAAGTTCTGTCAGAATGTTAGACACAGTGAAGAAAACCACCCCAGATCAAGGCAGTTAGTCAGATCCAATTCAGTGGGAACATATTATATGAGAATGAATAAAAGAAACCCGAGTTGGAAACGGTTTCTTCAAGTCAGAAGATTTATTGATCCCTGAGCAACCAAACCTCGAAGACGAGATTTCTTTAAGGGGGGAAGGTTTGTAACACCCTAGATTTTGCCCTTTTGTTTTCCTTTGATTTCCTTTGATTCCTTGATTTGATTTGCTTTTTCTGGGGCTATGTGGTTCTGAAACATGGGAAGATCATGTATTCCTAGGTTTTGTAGTGGCTTGCTATCCTCATCATCATCCTAAGATCATGTCATTTCCATCCTTGACCTAACCCAATATTCTTTTTATTGGGAATAATCCTTTTTCTATTAAAGGAATAACCCTTTAAACCCTAGGTTGTGAAGGAACCTATATTTCTGTCACTCCCAAAATTCCCAAATAATTCTCATAATTTTTTTGGGTCATATCTTCCTCAAATATGTCAAAATCCTTCCTTGGCATCATCAAAGATAATTCACAAATATTCCTTTTCTAATTCTGCCCTAAGTGGTGGTTTGAGAAGGAAGTGTCATTTATCTTTGCTCAATTGATCCCAAACTTTTTGGACATATTTTCTTGTCCATATCATTTCCCCATGTCAAAATTCAACTCATTTTGCCTAGTAAATATCCTTGAGCAATTTTTCAAAGTTCCTGTCTGAGGGAGGACATTGTAAAGGAAGTACTAGCTAGGCATATCCAAATGAGTTGAAATTTTGCAAGGTCCTTCATATGATCAAATAATCACTCTCCACCAAATTGGAGCTCATGTAACTCATCTATGTGAGCTCAGCTCCAAATAGTTTCTGGTCAGATTTTCAGGTTGTGAAGTAACCATATTTTATCTTGCTTCATTTAAGCTGAAAATTTTCCAGGGCATTCTCCTATCTATATGAACTCCCTCCACCAAGTTTTGGCTCATTTCATCAATCCATTTGCCCTTTGCAATTTTTCCAAGTTTCTGACCAGAATGAAGCATCGTGAAGCAAGTCCCATTTTGGTATTTCCAAATGGCATGAAAAATTTACAGAAGCTTCATATGATCAAATAACCCATCTATGCCAATTTTAAGCTCAATCCAAGCTAGTATGTGAGTGCTACTTCGAAGTTTGCTATTCTGGTCAGTAAGACACATTGTACTACAAGTACTAGCTAAACCCCCGAGTATGAGCTGAAACCTTGCCATCTTACTGACCTTAGTGAGTGATAAACCCCAGTCAAACCTTAGTCTAATCCTCCCGACCAATCCTCTATAGATAGCATCAAACACCTTGCTGCCAAAATGTTTGGGCTCCTCCTGCAAATCACTTATTTGCCCCTGAACCGACTTGTTGCTTCTTGTGGACTCACGGTATCGTGGTCATTCTACTAGACATGGTTGGCCCGTCCAGAACACGCCGCTTGAGCCAGCTCACGCGGCAACCACGGGTCAGATAGGACAAAACTCGCGCTCTGGCATGTCCTGGAGCTTCCCCGTGATCGACTCAGTCACCCCGTGCTCGGCCCCCCTCCTGTTTCGCGGTCGTTTTCTCTCCGTCCAGTTTGCCCATGACCTATCTCCTCTGTCCCCTCCATTGGCGCCGAGCTGGAGCTCTCTAGAGCATCCCCGAGCCTTCCCCGGGTCTATTTAAGGCATGCCCGACCTCTCCCGCACCTCACGACTCCCTCCCCCGCCTCTCTAGTCCTCCGGAGTGCCTCCATCTCGCCTCTGTCCGTCGCTGTCCTCCATGGCCGCCTCGGCCTCGGCTTGATTCCGGCCAAACCAAGCCCCCCCTCGTCGTTCCAAGCTGTCCACCGAGTCCCCCTCGTCTCCGCGAGCCACCGCACCTCTCTAATTCATCGTCGGAGCCCCTCTGGCCGCGAGTCCCTAGTCCGGTCGCCGCCTTCACCATTCGGGCACCTCATCGTCCGGCCATCCCGAGCCTCCTCTTGCCTCCCCGACCTCACCATAGTGCTCCCCACCTCCTATAGAGCCGCCCCACCCCATCAGCCCTCGCCGAAGCACCCTGCTTCGCTGAGCTCCACCTCCTCTCACGCCTCTCTATCCTCCTTTGGTCGCCGCCGTTCCGAGCCTCCCCGGTGGCCGCTCTTCACCTGAACGGATGAGAACGACCCCGCGCACCCGTCGGTGTCCTCGCCTCGGCCAACGGTGGCCAGAGCCGGCGGGGCCACCACCGGCTTCGCCATGCCTCGCCTCGTCCTCTACCTCGCTCGGGGCCAAATGAACAAGGAAAAAGACGAGCACGCCTGGCCCCTCCCCCTGCCCCTGGGTCCCGCCTATAAGTGGCACTAGGCCTGGGCCCAGCAGAGTACGTGGACACGTTTTCTGCAATTGGTTTTTCGTTAAGCGAAAAAGTATTTCGTCCCTCTTATGCTCAAATTACGCTTTTCCATTCTGGAAAGCGTATTCCCATTCCACTTCGCCTTAAAGTACGCTTTCTTTTACAGAAGACGTATTAGGCCGAAAGACGCTTTCTGTTTCAGCCGCCAGGGACCCGTTGGTGATGAAAATATTCACAGATAGGTCCCTGATCTTGTACACCTCATAACTTTGCAACGTAACTCCGATCGAGGTGAAACCAGCGCTCACTTCTTCGTCTCGTCGAGATCTTTCTGTTGGCACCGTTTTCATAAGGTGTTCACACTATGAAAATGACCATTATGCCCTTGCCTCTAATCAGCCCCCTCCGAGAGAGAACCGTCCGGAGTTTTGTTCCATGGCTTCACCGCACTTCTTCCTGGAGTGTCCGTCACCCCCAGGCAAGCCACAACAGCCACTTGAATGATAGCCATGCAGTAGCCATGGTTTCTACTTGAATATTTAATAAAAGTTTGCCCGTTATCTGTCTGCTTGTTTGCTACTACCGTCGTTGTTTTGGTTATGCTCGTGGTTTCTTGTTCACCTTCATGCTATGTTTCGATGCATCCTGTTATCTGGTACTACTTGCTAGTATTATTTTCACATGTTATGCTTGATAGTACTAGTGCATGCTGGTAGCAGTGGTGTTCTTTCTGATGCATGTTTACCGTCTATTATCAAGTACCATTGCTACGCATGTTACTTTGCATCCAGCTGGTTATATGCTTACTTGATAGTATTCTGGTTAAGTTCTTGCATGGTATTTCTTTATGATGCTAGTGTTCATGCTATGCTCATGTGTAGTGTTATGATCATGCTCGTCAGTATGCCATGCTCAGTTGGATATATGATTCATCGTTGTTATGCTCTATGATTTATTATGGTTGCACATCCATGCTCATGTTGGTATCATGTTCATGCATTGTAGTTACATCATGTTTTTGTATTATGGCTCAGCTTATTACATTCAAGTTTAACCAGATAATAATGAACTTGAACAACTGTTGGCTGAGTCATGGTGCCACTGAATCGAGCTGACCAGTGCAACCACATTTGACTTCATGGGAAGGACCTAGCTGGGTCTATTGTCAAGCCTCTCGCCGGTTCCTCCAACAAGGGAAGGTTATGCGCAAGCGCTACCTTGGCCGGGTAGGACGGCATAAGCCTTGTGTGTCCGAGTTGTTTGCGCACTTTTGTCCCCGTTTGGGACCGTTTATGTTTTGCCACGACGGTGGCCGTTGATGCCTTTGGTAGGCACGGGGCCACCCATGACTTAGCCCAAAGGGGAGTTGGTCGGAGTGGACGGGAGAGTGTCATGGCAGTAGATCGGTTTTGTCGGAACACCGTTGGTCCACACGTATGGGAGTGCAAGGCCATGGGTTCCGTGGTGTGGGTAAAGTGTGCTACCTCTGCAGAGTGTGTTTTAATCTATCGATAGCCGCGCTCGTGGATATGGGCCCAGTTCGTAGTCGGTCACACTATGAGTCAACGGTAATAATAATAATGACTTGATTAATATTAACCCCGTTTGATGATGAGAAAGAGATTTGTTGTGATCGCGAGATGATCACGGAGGTATCATGGATACTGATATTGGTAAGTTGATGCATGAGATGGTTACGAGGTAACCCGAGCAGAGTAAGTTGGTGGATGATAATTTCATCAGGTTGCATGCTAGTATCATCATGTTCATAAGTTCATGTCATGCTCATGTTGTGCTAGCTGTATCATGTTCATCTTGTTCATGTTAAGATTGATCTGAAAGTATCATATTAATCCTTGTTGACCTGTAATTACCATGCCGTTGTCTGTCTTGATTGCTTTTGTTATTGTGAGCTTGCAAGTACATTCAATGTACTGACCGGGCGTGTCATGCCAGTTTGCAGGTCGTGCCTCGATTGCTTGCTTGTTTGGTGTAGTTCCTGTGTTCACGAGCTAGGATAAACGTTCCAGCCAGAGTCCTTGCGGATTGGAGTCCATCACCATCATTCGTTGTTCTGCTGCCAATAGAGGTTCCGCTACCTCAAGTTGTTATGCTGCTTGCATAGAGCAACTGTGGTTGGTGTAATGTCGCCGTGCCGGTGTTATTCATTGTAATCCGAAGACCTTGTATTCGTATTCGTGTTGTAATAGAGAGCTGGTTTGTTCTATGCTAAGCAGTGCCGTATTCCAGAAGACTTCACCTCGATCTCTGGGCTGGAATACAGGGCGTCCGGTTTCTTTGAGCCGGGGTGCCACCGTTTCATCGGGCGCGCGTTAGGGCACACCTTCAAGTGGTGCTCGATTATCCCCCTCAGGATCCTGACAATATCCTTGGGCTCCCATGCAAACACATCCTTGTTCGTGCGTAGGAAGCTGACCAACACCTCTTCTTGGTTTGGAGGGAGGCCAGCACCTATGGTGAAGGTGGAGCCCGACACCCCGTTCTCATCGACCGGCACCTGCTTGGTCTCAGCCCGATCTTGAGAGAACAATTGCTTCTTCTTTGCTGGTGCAGCCCCTGGGGCTTACACCCCCCTTGGCAACGTGGCCGCTACGGCCCTGAAGGCGAGCCTGAGGGCCGAGAGCGCCTCGTTGGCGTCCCCCGCCACGGTGAGGACGCCGCTGCTTCCCGGCATCTTCATGAGGTTGTAGCCAGGATGGGTTGCCGCCATGAACTTGGCCAAGGCCGGGTGCCCAAGGATGGCTTTGTACGGGAGGCCGATGCGGGCGATGTCGAAGTCGATGAGCTCGGTGCGGTAGTTGTTGCGGGTGTCGAAGGTGACGGGGAGGCGGATCTGGCCCAGGGGGCAGTTCGAGCCATCGATGACTCTAGTGAAAGTCTTGGTAGGGCGGAGCCAGCCGTGGGGCACATGAAGCAGGCTGAATGCTTCCACGGAGAGGACGTTGAGGCCGGCGCCGCCGTCGGCGAGGGTCCTGGTGACTGCCACGCTGCAGATGGTGGGGGTGCAGTGTTGGAAATATGCCCTAGAGGCAATAATATAATGGTTATTATTATATTTCCTTGTTCATGATAATTGTCTATTGTTCATGCTATAATGATATTAACCGGAAACCGTAATACATGTGTGAATACATAGACCGTAATATGTCCCTAGTGAGCCTCTAGTTGACTAGCTCGTTGATCAATAGATGGTTGTGGTTTCCTGACCATGGACATTGGATGTCGTTGATAATGGGATCACATCATTAGGAGAATGATGTGATGGACAAGACCTAATCCTAAGCATAGCACAAGATCGTGTAGTTCGTTTGCTAGAGCTTTTCTTATGTCAAGTATCATTTCCTTAGACCATGAGATTGTGCAACTCCTGGATACCGTAGGAATGTTTTGGGTGTACCAAACGTCACAACGTAACTGGGTGGCTATAAAGGTGCACTACAGGTATCTCCGAAAGTGTCTGTTGGGTTGGCACGAATCGAGACTGGGATTTGTCACTCTGTATGACGGAGAGGTATCTCTGGGCCCACTCGGTAATGCATCATCATAATGAGCTCAATGTGACTAAGGAGTTGGTCACGGGATCATGCGTTACGGAACGAGTAAAGAGACTTGCCGGTAACGAGATTGAACGAGGTATGGGGATACGGACAATCGAATCTCGGGCAAGTAACATACCGATAGACAAAGGGAATTGCATACGGGATTGATTGAATCCTCGACATCATGGTTCATCCGATGAGATCATCGTGGAACATGTGGGAGCCAACATGGGTATCCAGATCCCGCTGTTGGTTATTGGCCGGAGAGGTGTCTCGGTCATGTCTGCATGGTTCCCGAACCCGTAGGGTCTACACACTTAAGGTTCGGTGACACTAGAGTTGTTATGGGAAATAGTATGTGGTTACCGAAGGTTGTTCGGAGTCACGGATGAGATCCCGGACGTGACGAGGAACTCCGGAATGGTCCGGAGGTGAAGATCGATATATTGGACGAAGGGTATTGGAGTCCGGAATCGTTCCGGGGGTACCGGGTGACGACCAGCGTGTCCAAAAGGGGTCTCGGAGGCCCCGACAAGCGTTGGGGGGGCCTTATGGGCCAAGGGGAGGGGCACATCAGCCCACTAAGTGGCTGTGCGCCCCTCCCACCCCATCTCACATAACATGGAGAGGTGGGGGCGCCTCCCCTAGGGCAGCCACCCCTCCCGGCTTGGGGGGCAAGTTTCCTAGGGGTGGGGGCGCCCAAACCCATCTAGGGTTTCCCCCGTGGCCGCCGCCCCTCCCCTTGGGAAACCCTAGGGCGCCTCCTCCTCCCCCTTCCCCCTATATATACTGAGGGAGAGAGGGCAGCCGCACCCCTTCCCTGGCGCAGCCCTCTCCTCCTCCAACTCCTCCTCCTCTTCCGTAGTGCTTAGCGATGCTCTGCCGGAGAACCACGAGCTCCATCGCCACCACGCCGTCGTGATGCTGGAGTTCTCCCTCAACTTCTCCTCTCCCCTTGCTGGATGAAGAGGGTGGAGACGCCCCCGGGCTATACGTGTGTTGAACGCGGAGGTGTCGTCCGTTCGGCACTTGGATCGGATCTTCCATCATTTGAATCACCGTGAGTACGACTCCACCAACCGCGTTCTTGTAACGCTTCCGCTTAGCGATCTTAAAGGGTATGAAGATGCACTCCTTCTCTCTTGTTGCTAGCATCTCCTAGATTGATCTTGGTGACACGTAGGAAATTTTTGAATTATTGCTACGTTCCCCAACAGTGGCATCATGAGCTAGGTCTATGCGTAGATTCTATGCACGAGTAGAACACAAGTAGTTGTGGGCGATGATTTGTTCAATTTGCTTACCGTTACTAGTCTTATCTTGATTCGGCGGCATTGTGGGATGAAGCGGCCTGGACTGACCTTACACATACTCTTACGTGAGACAGGTTCCACCGACAGACATGCACTTGATGCATAAGGTGGCTAGCGGGTGTCTGTCTCTCCCACTTTAATCGGATCAGATTCGATGAAGAGGGTCCTTATGAAGGGTAAATAGCAATTGGCATATCACTGTTGTGGCTTTTGCGTAGCTAAGAAACGTTCTTGCTAGAAACCCATAGCAGCCACGTAAAACATGCAACAACAATTAGAGGACGTCTAACTTGTTTTTGCAGGGTATGCTATGTGATGTGATATGGCCAAAAGGATGTGATGAATTATATATATGTGATGTATGAGATTGATCATGTTCTTGTAATAGGAATCACGACTTGCATGTTGATGAGTATGACAACCGGCAGGAGCCATAGGAGTTGTCTTAATTTATTGTATGACTTGCGTGTCAATAAAAAACAGCATGTAATTACTTTACTTTATTACTAACCGTTAGCCATAGTAGTAGAAGTAGTAGTTGGCGAGACAACTTCATGAAGACACGATGATGGAGATCATGATGATGGAGATCATGGTGTCATGCTGGTGACGAAGGTGATCATGCCGCGCCTCGAAGATGGAGATCAAAGGCGCAAGATGATATTGGCCATATCATGTCACTTTATGATTTGCATGTGATGTTTGTCATGTTTACATCTTATTTCTTAGAACGATGGTAGCATAAATAAGATGATCCCTCACTAAAATTTCAAGAAATATGTTCCCCCTAACTGTGCACCGTTGCGAAGGTTCGTTGCTTCGAAGCACCACGTGATGATCGGGTGTGATAGATTCTAACATTCGCATACAACGGGTGTAAGCCAGATTTACATATGCGAAACACTTAGGTTGACTTGACGAGCCTAGCATGTACAGACATGGCCTCGGAACACAAGAGACCGAAAGGTAGAACATGAGTCGTATAGTAGATGCGATCAACATGGAGATGTTCACTGTTGATGACTAGTCCGTCTCACGTGATGATCGGACACGGCCTAGTCGATTCGGATCATGTATCACTTAGATGACTAGAGGGATGTCTATCTGAGTGGGAGTTCATTAAAATTTGATTAGATGAACTTAATTATGTCAGATGTGGGGTTCCGGCAAACCCTTAAGGTTCGAACACTGGGGTGCGCGCGAAGTCTTTCCCCTCTACCGATCTACGCCCTAGCTCGCTAAGGTCTCGCGGACGACCTCGACGAACCTGCAACACAGAAAGACATGAGATTTATACTAGTTAGGGCCACCGTTGTGGTGTAATACCCTACTCCAGTGTGGTGGTGGTGGATTGCCTCTTGGGCTGATGATGAACAGTACAAGGGAAGAACAGCCTCCTGAGGTTGAGGTGTTCTTGTGGCTAGGGTAGGCTCTCGATCAGGTTAGATCAAGCTAAGATGAGATGCCTCTACTATGGTGGCTAGCTCTACTTATATAGGCCATGGTCCTCTTCCCAAATATCGAGCGGGAAGGGAGCCAACAACGGCGGGCAAACTTGAAGGGGGACAGCTAGTACAAGCTATCCTGACAAAAGTGGTCTTCGCCTGCGAAAAGCTCTGGTGGTGACGCCGTCTTGGGCTCCACGATGACCTTCGTCTTGCCGTCCTCCTGGTCTCGGTCTCGTTGCACCAATATAGCAACCTTTGCCTGATGCCTCAGTACTCTTCGCCTGCGCTGGCCTCCTTAGCACCAAGGAGGAAATAAGGACGATGCGCGCGCTGGCGCCCGCCTGGTGCCCGTATGGTGTCGTTTGTCATGGCTCACATCACGAGAGCCTCGTGAGGTTTTGCCCTGCCTTGATATCTCCGCTCCTCGTGAGCCTGCCTGGCTAGGCAACTCCGGAGGAGGTCTTGCATTGTCCGCCTCGCGAGGCTTGGACCCTCGCGAGGGTCTTGGATGCCTTGTTGATGGAGATGGGCCGTACGGCCTGCTGGCTTAGCCACGCTGTGGGCCGCAGGCAGGCAAGTCTGGGGACCCCCGTTCCCAGAACGCCGACAGTAGCCCCCGGGCCCAAGGTGCTCTCGGGCTTGGCTTCACAGCGAAGCCAAGGGTCAAGTTCGGAGCACCGCGGGCCCCAAAAGCCTGCGGCCTCGGTTGACGCGTGGCGGTCGATTGGACGTGGGTGTCTCCCCTTCCCCACGCTGCCTCCGCAACTGCACGACTTGACAAGTCCCTGCGACATGCAAGGAAGACCATCATTACCTACGATCGTGGGAGATGCCGGTTGGCCTTCTTGCGCTATAAATGGGGCAAAGGGGCGGAGCCCCCGTCACCCATCTCTTCCTCGCTTGCTTGCTTCTTCCTCCTTGCTCCATTGCTTGCAGCGCCACCGATGGCGCCACGAAGGAAGTTCTCTGCCGCCGAGAAGGGAAAGGCTCCTCGCGAGGGACCCGGCTCCCCGGCGCCCAAGCGCGGTTACGGCCGTCCGCGCAAGCATGCCGCGACCCCCGCCGTGGCCCACCATCGTGGCGGCGCCGCGCCACGCGGAGGGGATCGTCCCAGCCATGGCGGTCTAGCTGACGAAGGGAGGCGTGCAATGGTGGTGCGGCCTCCCCGTCCGCGCTTCCACTCAGCGGAAGTGTCGCCGGAGTTCGTCGTCTGGTCGGAGAACCCGACCGGCAACTGGCTCCAGCTTCCGCGCTTCTTCGTCGATGAACTGCCGGCCCCTGGTCTAGGCGGGCTCTTGTTGCAGGCGGATGGTTGCTGCAGCAAGGCCTCTTGGGTCGGGGTCGAGACTTCTGCCGCGGGCAACATAGCCCTTGCCCGCGGCTGGCAGACGTTTGCCCGCGCGCGCGGTCTGGGCAGGCAGTGCATGCTCCACTTCAGGTATGACGGTGGGTCGACCCTCTATGTGAGGGTGTTTGGGGAAGATGGTCGCCGCGCCGGGTGCTGCCCCCAGACGAACGACGGTGAGGAGGTGCTCGGCCATGGTGACGGTCGCGACGAGGACGAGGGCGAGCCTGCCCTCGGTGGCGAACGTGTCTCCTCCAGCTACCGCGGCTCTTCCTCCGGCGACGGCTCCAGCAGTGGTGGCTACGACCAGCCACCGCACCACCGCGCCCGCTTCGAAGGAGGCAGCGGGTCATCTCATCGCCGCGCCTCCGTGAAGCGCGAGGAAAGGTCCGGCTAGGCTCAGGGCACCGCTAAGGGCCTGCCTCCGCGGATTGCGGCAACACCGCTTTCTTTAGCTCTTTTTCCTGCATCAAAAAATTAAACCAGTATGGGCCCAGAGGGGCATGTATGGAACTGTGGTTCCTTAGTTATCGCACTGTGCGTGTTATCCTCATGCCATGTTGTTACTTTTGCACAAAGATAACTTAACCTGGTGCGTCCAGGACGTCCTCTTCCTCATGAGGCGTTTGTTTCCCCGCGTCCATCTTAACCTGGTGGTCTGTGCTTGCTCAGAAACTGTAAAATTTCGTTAGGGGTGCGCTAGAGGATTCGCCGTCCACCGAAGCCTCGACTTGGCGCTTTGTATCGCGGTACCCGAGGGGCACGAATTAGGAGAGATGCGCCAGCTTTCAGGCTCGAACGAGGGTGGCTCACGAGAAGGCAGAGAGAAGAAAAATGCTCGCGAGGGCACCTGCCTAGGCCCCTCGCGAGGTATGCGAGAGAGATAACATGAGCAAACCAGAGCCGAAAAATGCGGTAAGAGGCTAGGGAATCAAATCAGCAATGAACACCAAGAGCAACTTTGATTAAGGAAAAGCGAGCCAACTACGGAAAGCAAATGAAAAGCTGCGTCCGGCACCTAATCTAGTCTTCAAGTCTTCTCACCAGCGCGGAGCTAAGTGCTTCCACAAGGCGTGGGCGGGAGCCCCAGGGCCTGAGGCCGGCGCTCCTGAGACTCCGGGGCGTGTACAACCCCAACTCATTATTACGTGAGAGTGTCACGGGCGGCGATTCTTCACAGGCACCGGGCCTTCTTCACAGGCTCTGGGCCTTTCTTCAAAGGCTCTGGGCCTTGCTTCATGGGTAGAACTTCCGGAGGTGCTGGATGTTCCAGGCGTTTTGGATAGGTGTCCCTTCTTGCGTCTCCAGGCGCACGGCGCCAGGCCTGGAGACGTGGACGACCCTGAACGGGCCCTCCCACATGGGTGAAAGCTTATGCAACCCTTCCCTGGAGAGGACCCGCCTCAGGACCAGGTCACCCGTCTCGAGCGTCCTGGAGCGAACGTTGCGGCAGTGGTATCGCCGTAGCGCTTGCTGGTACTTTGCCGCCCTCAATGCAGCTTCGCGATGACGTTCCTCCCCCAGCACGAGATCCATCCCCCGTGTGGCGTCCTACTGTGTTTCGTCGAACGCCAGGACCCGTGCGGAGCGATGCTTGACCTCGTGAGGAAGGACTGCTTCGGCTCCGTAGACGAGGAAGAATGGAGTCTCGCCCATTGTCTTGGTAGCGGTGGTGCGGATAGACCACAGCACGGACTGGAGCTCGTCGTGCCAGCCCCTGCCGCAGGCCTCCAGCTTCTTCTTGAAGGTCCTGGTCTTGAGGCCCCTCAGGACCTCTGCGTTGGCGTGCTCAGCCTGACCATTTCTCCTGGGGTGGGCCACCGAAGCGTAGCAGATCTGCGTTCCAAGGTTAGCATTGTAGGTTTTGAAGAGGTTACTAGTAAACTGCGAGCCGTTATCTGTGATGATGCGGTTGGGGACCCCGAAGCGGCTCACGAGGCCCTTGATGAACTTGACGGCAGAGCCGGCCGGGATGGTACGGACGGCTTCCACTTCCGCCCACTTGGTGAACTTGTCGATGGCGACGTAGAGATAGCGATAGCCCCCTGGCGCCCGTGGGAATGGGCCTAAGATGTCTAGCCCCCAGACTGCGAACGGCCATGTGAGAGGGATGGTTTGGAGGCCCTGAGCCCATATCATGCCTTGTTCGGGCGGCCGACTTACGCCAAGTTTATGGCCCGGCCTTGTTATGTTTATTTGCAGCTTAAGATGCCAGGGCGTAAGGGCACAATTACGGTCCACGGTGGCCGAAAAATCGCTTTGGAGTGCGAGGAAGGTGATGCTGCTTATGCTGAGTCGGCCTGTGCCATAGAAGAGCTTAAGTTTTATAAGGACAATGTTGACCCGACAGATATGACTCCTTTGAAGAAGCCCACTACTGAGCAAGACCCTATGTTGAAGTTTCAGGCTGATGACACTAAGCAGGTTGACTTTGTCCCATGCGACTCTTCTCAACAGTTCACAGTAGGGGCTAATATGGATCCTAAATAGGAAAGCGCGCTCATCGAGTTCATCCATGAGAATCAGGACATCTTTGCATGGAAGCCTTTTGACATGCCGGGTGTATAGAGAGAATTCGGTGAGCACACTCTTAATGTGGATCCTAAGTTTAAGATGGTTAAGCAGTTCCTTCGTCGTTTCAATGAAGAATGACGTAAGGCTATTGAAGAAGAGGTGGCCCGGCTCTTAGCGGCTGGGTTTATTGTTGAAGTTTTTCACCCTAAGTGGTTGGCTAACCCGGTGTTGGTACTCAAGAAGAATGGCAGTTGGCGTATGTGTGTTTATTACATAGATCTGAACAAGGCTCTCCTGACCAGGTTATTGACGCTATGGCGGGTTGTGAGAGCTTATTTTTCCTCAACGCTTATTCTGGTTATCACCAGATCAAGATGGCAGTTAAAGACCAAGAGAAGACAGCTTTCATTACACCTTTTGGAGCTTTCTGTTATGTTTCTATGCCCTTTGGGCTCAAGAGTGCCCAGGCGACTTAACAGCGTTGTGTTCAGAGTTGCTTGCACAGTGAGATTGGACGCAACGTTCGCACTTACATGGATGATATTGTGGTTAAGTCCTGGAAGAAGGAGACTCTTCTTGACGATTTGAAGGGAACTTTTGACAATCTCTGGGTCTATAAAATGATGCTTAATCCGGCCAAGTGTGTCTTCGGTGTGCCTGTAGGTAAACTATTGGGCTTTCTGGTCTCAGAGAGAGGCATTGAAGCTAGCCCGGAGAAAATCAAATATGACTGGACCGAGTTGTAGACGCCCGAGGAGAAGCCTGATAACACATATTGGACAATCCGTTTTGATGGGTCAAGGCAATTGGAAGGCTCGGGGGCTGGAGTTATTTTGACTTCCCCACGAGGTGATAAATTATGTTATGTGTTGAGGCTAATGTTTCCTTGCACTAATAATGCAGCTAAGTATGAAGCTTTACTCCACGACCTTCGTATGGCCAAAGAGATGAATTTGAGCCGGGTCAGGTGCCTGGGCGACTCAGATCTTGTGGCTCATCAAGTTTCGGCCAAGTGGGACTCTAAAGACCCACTCATGGCGGCTTATCGTCGGGCGGTTGTTACTATTGCTGGTCATTTTCAGGGTTATCAAGTGGATCACCTTGATCGATGGAAAAGAATGAGGCGGCTGATACTTTAAGCCGGCTTGGATCTCAACGTAAGCCGATGCCTCCAAATGTGTTCCTGGATGTGTTGCACAATCCCTCTGTCAAATTACCTTCTGAAGAAGACCCTACTGTTCCTGACCCGGAGGCGTAATTGGTGGCGGCTCTTCATGCTATTCCAGATTGGACCTTGCCTTATCACTACAGGAATCAGCTTCTTTGCCGTCTGCCATGGTGGACGGCAAAGGACCGGAAAGCTGACGACAAACATGCCCAACAAAGAAAGCTACGGTAAACAACTTCTTTGTCATTTGTTTTGGGCCAGCAAACGACAAAGAAACCTTTGCGGTCGGTGGCAGATGGCAAAGAACATGGACGACAACTGAAGGAAAACATGAACATGAACATGCCCAACATATACGTTAGCCACATCAGGTGGCTAATGGGAGGCTTTGTCGTCCGCCAACTGATGGAAAACATGCCCTCCCCTTTGCCGTCTTCTTATCTTTGAAGGTGTATCTGGCTTATATGACGCGGGGTGAATTACCAGATGATGAAACTTTGGCAAGACAGATAACCCGACAGTCTAAGTCTATGACCATCGTCAATGGCGGGTTACACCACTGCAGTGTGACGGGGGTATTCCAACATTGTGTTTCTCCTGAGGTGGGCCGTGATATTTTACGATAGATTCATGAAGGTGATTGTGGTCATCATGCCAGCTCAAAATCTTTGGTGGCCAAGGCATTTCGACATTGGTTTTATTGGTTGACGGCTCATGCTGATGCAGAAGATATCGTCAGTAAGTGCGATGGATGTCAAAAATATTCTCGATGAGCTCATGTGCCGGCTCAAGAGTTGCGGATGATTCCTATAACTTGGTCGTTTGTAGTCTGGGGGCTTGATATGGTTGGACCTTTCAAGAGGTCTACAGATAAGAAGACCCACCTTTTGGTGGTGGTTGACAAGTTTACTAAGTGGGTTGAAGCAGAGCTGGTTAGCAAGTGTGATGCAGCGACGACAGTTCAATTTTTTAAAAAGCTGATCTTCCGATTTGGTTACCCTCATAGTATCATCACTGTTAATGGTACTAATTTGTCTAAGGGTGCTATGAAGGAGTTGTGTCAACAAGAGCATATTCGTCTTGTTGTTTCTTCAGTAGCTCATCCATAGTCTAATGGTCAAGCTGAGAGGGCTAACCAAGAAATCTTGAGAGGCATTAAGCCTCGGCTTATGGTTCCTTTGGAACAAATGTCGGGTTGTTGGGTTGAGGAGTTACCATCAGTGCTCTGGAGTATCAATACCACCCCGAATAGGTCAACAGGCTATACGCCTTTCTTCATGGTCTATGGTGAAGAGGCGGTTCTTCCAAGTGATATCCGTCATGACTCGCTCCGTGTGGCGGCTTATGTTGAAGTTGATAATAAGATAGCTCGTCAAAACACACTCGATGCTTTGGATGAGGAGCGTGACCTTGCGGCGTCTCGCTCGGTGATATATCAACCAGGCATGCGTCGCTATCATAGCCGCAGAGTCAAGACCCGAGCGTTTCAAGAAGGCGACTTCGTGCTCCGGCTGATTCAAGATCAGACATATATGCACAAGTTATCCCCACCTTGCGAAGGACCTTTTGTGGTCAGTAAGAATCTTAATAATGGCTCATATTATCTCATTGGTCTACGAGAACACAAGAAGTCACACACCTCTGAGCAGGACACCAACAGGCCATGAAATATTGCTCATCTTCGGCCTTACTATACTTGAGCCACCGGCTCTCCCCATTTTACATACTTCTATTAATGTATATATCTTTTTATGATCAATATAATAATGCCGACATCCCTGAAAATTCAGGGCCTCTGTCATTTCATTTCTATGTATCTTAGTCTTTATTAATTGATCATAAGGTCATTTGGGGGCTTCCAACCCACCGGCTTTAGCTTTCATACCCTCTTGACGGGCCTGAGTTGCCATATTATGAGTTACACCGACCTGTTTGCAACTTGCTACTCCACCAGGTGACCCGCCGAACTCTTAACAGTCAATCTTTTTTTAAGACCCTGAACTTGTTAAGGTTAAAAACGGCGGTTTGTGTCACGTGGGAGTCGGCTTATAGTGAGCTAGGATAAACTCAATGGCTGTGCGGCCTTGAAAGCACATGGCCTATGAGCTACCTTGTTTGGTCATGTTTCAGTAAACCGACCAAGCAATTATTGGAGATTTTTTGTATTATTCTTTTGATTTCTTTGGATTGGTTTTTCCTAAGATTTTGCTGCTACGCAAATTTTGATTATCTGGGTTGTGAGGCTCTAGTTATATGGCTCATGTTTGAGTACTCTGGGTTATAACCCGCCCTGGCTTTGGACTTTAAGTCACCAGTATATTTTGGTTTAAACGGCTGAAGTCATGAGGTTGTAAGTCTTGGGTTGTCACCCGCACTGGTTGTTGATGTTTAAATCGCCAGCATGATTCGACTCTATATGTATGTTTTCAACTGTCATATGAGTTTTCGGGTTTGGTAACCTGCCCTGGTTTTTGACTTTAAGTCACCAGTATATTTTGGCTTGAATACGCCTTGATTCTAGTCTTTTCAGTAATCATATATAAGGATATATATGGTTGGGTTGTCACCCACCCTGGCTTTTGACTTTAAGTCGCCAGGATATATGTTGTTTAAACTTTTTCCGGGACATGTAAAGCTTCACATGAAAATAAGAGTACTGGTACGGTCCATAGGTATGATCACATCAGACTTGTTATAAAACTTTAAAACTGGCGACTCAAAAGTCAAGATCAACATGCACGAAGGAATGACATGGCAGATCATTGTTTCATACTACCCTATTACAAGGCTTTCACCAAATTTTTTTGGAATTAAGTGTTTTTCGAGCAACGCTCCCATAACCTGGATTGAGAGCCGCCCGAGTTATCGTTGCTCTAGTCAGTTGTCTTCCTGACGCCTTGAACATTGTGGGTCATCCTGCGCCGGCTCTTCTTCGTCGACCATCTGGAGGTCAGCCGATGTCCAATCGATGCTAGTTAAGGCCTCGAAGGTGGCTTCATCATTGATAATAACAGAAGAGTCAAGGTCAGGGGCAAAGAGCTGCTTACGCCTGGAGGGAACAAGATCCATCACTTCATGTGTGGGCGGCTTAATTTTGTTATTCTGGTCACCGTAAGTCGGCGTGTAGTGCTTCAGATTCAGTTCTTCAATAAGCTTGCAAGCCACAGGCCGCATCTCCCTGATGCACTTGTTGAAGTCTTGTTCTTCAAATGTTGACCTGTCATCTTTAAATTCGGGGCATCCAGTGGCTATCTCCTCTGGGTCAAGTTTTGATTGCCTTGCCTTGGCTCGGCCTAGAGCAACAATGGCCCTAGCTCGGGCGGCTGACAATCGACACTCTTCAATTTGAGCCGGTGTTGTTGAGAACAGCTCTAGCATGGTCTTGATAAGTGTTGGAGGTTTTTTCCCACCTGATAGGGCAACAAGACTGCGTAGAGTTCCAGTATATAGCTGCTCGGTCAATGAGTACACTGCCTTTAATTTCAGTAGCATACTTTCACCAAGGCTGGCGCTTCTAGAGCCTGTTCAATTGAGGCATAAGAGTCGCCAGGAAGGTTAAAAACATTACATATTATAAGTGGCCAGGTGAGTTAAAGAAATACTAAAGTGGATGATGAGTTGTATATGAATCTTACCAAAGATGGCAGTTGACATTTGAATAATGTGTTGCTTTAAGCCGGCTAACTCTTCAGTCACCGGCTTAAGCGCATCTTTAGCATCTTCGGCTCTTTGCTGCAGGGCAGCCTTATCAGCCTCCCAGGCGGTTCTTTCAACGTCAAAACCCGCCTTGGCCTTCTCAAAATTTTCCAATGAAGTCTTTAGCTTTGACTCAGCCTTAGCAGTTTCAGCCTGTTGCAGTTCAATATTTTTCTTCAAATCATCTAGTTGTCACCCTTACAGGATCAACGCTTCCTGAAATATAGTGTTGAAGAAATGGTTATTACATAATGAGCAACATTAATATCATACAAATATTTAAGTCCCAGAGCACATTGCAAGCAATATACTCAGCACTTGGGGGCTAATGTAGGCCATTTTAAATTCTTATGATGACCCAGCCTATCTTGTCAGATTAAGCCGGCCCTTGGGGGCTACGTGTTTGATTTTACCAAGGTTATTGAAGACCCGGCTTATCTTGTCAGATTAAGCCAACCCTTGGGGGCTACATGTTTGATTTTCCTAAGGTTATTTAAGACGCGACTTATCTTATCAGATTAAGCTGGCCCTTGGGGGCTACATGTTTGATTTTACTAAAACTATTGAAGACCTGACTCATCCTTGAGAGGATAAGCTAGTCCTTGTGGGTTATGTATGTTTTTTCAAAGTTAATGATTTGAAGACCTGACTTATCCTTGTTAGGATAAGCCGACCCTTTCAGGCTACATGAGTATATGCATATGAATTAGTGGAATGGGGTTTAATTTGTACCTCATACTTCTACCTCATCAGATTAACCAGGCCGGCCTCCATATCACGACTTGAGTGTAGGCAACTTAGGTAGCCTGCGTGCAACTCGCCTGTGCTAAAATCTGCATGGTTCTGCAGATCTAGTTTTAGCTTGCTCTTTTCTGCGGCTGGCGGTTCTTCTTTGGCATTATGTTTGGCCAAGCTGGTAGGATTTCCTGGCTATGTATAGCCTGTGCCGGTAATGAGGACATGTTCGGAAGTCTTCTCAGGACTTTCTTTAGTTAACTTGGCCAGGCTTGGCGGCTTGGGGCTCGGCGGGTCATGACTGGCAGCCGGGTTGATTTCAGTATGAATTGGTTCAAGAGCCTTCGGGTCAATCTATGGTGGCGGGTCATTGGCAGGGCCTTCAGGATTTTGAACTGAAGCTTCAAGGGCCTCATCCGTCTGCGTTTCTGGTTCAGCAGCCCTGGCATCCTTTGAAGACCTCCCCACCTTCTGTTTTTTGCCCGCCTTGGCTATGCCTCTATAGCAAAGATACAAGAGTTCATGAGTATATGTTCTTACAAATTATTTATGAACAAGTTGATATACTTACCCATGGGCAGCCTTGAAGACAGGCATCTGAGTCCCAGTAGAGTCGTCGGATGATGGAGGCGTTCCCTGATAAGTTGAGTTGGAAGGATTAAGAGGTTGACGATAGAGACCAGCCTTTGGAAGAGAAAGAGTTGGGCTATGAGGCACCTCATTTTGATGTTTGCGGGGGACATGAGTGTTGGGTAAGCCGGAGTTGAGATCTTGAGTACCGTTACACCGAGTGGTACATCTTGAATCATGTTGTTGTTTCTTGAAAAGAAAATTGGGGTCCAAATGAGCAAGATGATGAGAAAATCTTACTTTTAGGATGACCCTTCGAATTTTATTTCTTGGCAAAGGATTTGAGTTGGAGGAGACAGGTATTACCTCTGCTGCATTAGCATAGCTTGGCTTCGCGTCATCCTGTGAAAAGTCAGCATCAATAAGTTGCACAAAAATATGACCAAGGGAATCTAGTTGTACCTCTTAGTCATCCATCTTGAGAAAATCTTCCGCTGTTTGCTTTTTACGGCGACCCGGAGCATGGATTTTGGCCTTAGGTTTTTCGACCGGGGCTGCGGCTTGTGGTTTCCTGGCCCAGAAGGTGGAGTTAGCCTGTATAAGTACACAAAAAATGAAGACAAGGCATAATGCAGAGTTAACCTGTATTGAACCTAGTAAAGGTAAAACACTTACTGGTGGAGCCAGATTTTGTTTATAAAACGGCGGCAGACCAACTTTATTGCAGTTCTCCTGAGACTCGCCAAGTAGAGTCCTTACGGTTTTGAAGACTTCTTCAGCAGTAAAATTGTCTTCAGTGTACCGCTGAGGGTCATTTGGCTCGTCAGAGTATTCACACATTAGGCTGGGACGGCAACTTAAGGGGAGTATCTTCCAAGAGACCCAGCACCGGGTCAAGTCAACTCCAATTAATCCATTAGCTAATAAAGCTTTAGCCCTAGAGAGGTATAGGAAGGCCTCTGCATGCTCGTCTGGGATAATTTTGCTTCGCAGATCAAAATCCGATGGAAGACGCTCGGCTCTAAACCCGGGCAAAGGATTTTCTATTGCTAGAGCAGTATTTGTACAGTAAAACTAGGTGGTCACCCATCCTTTGGGGTGACTTGGTAAGACTGTGGAGGGAAACCTGCTATCTCGTCATCTCTGAATAGAGATTCCACCTAGCTCTTGACTTGGGCCATTTTGACACCCGGTTTGGCGGTTTATAAAAAAAATCCTTGAACAAAGGAACGGTGGGTGCTGTTTGCAAATAAACTTCACAGAAGATTTGAAAACTGCAGATGTTGGATATTGAGTTTGGGCCTATATCTTGAGGGTGCAAGTTGAAGTAGTGGAGGAGGTCCCGAAAGAATTTAGACCCGGGTGGGGTAAATCCTCTGAGTAGGGATAACTTCCACATTGCTAACTTGCCATCCAATCTCCTGTTGACTCGCCAATAGGACTTGGCCTACGTAATCATCAAGGGTCTCCTTGGTAACCAAGGAACATTCCCAGTTGACTGATGTCTACTACGCAACCTTCTTCTTGTAGACGTTGTTGGGCCTCCAAGTGTAGAGTTTTGTAGGACAGTAGCAAATTTCCCTCAAGTGGATGACCTAAGGTTTATCAATCTGTGGGAGGTGTAGGATTAAGATGGTCTCTCTCAAACAACCCTGCAACCAAATAACAAAGAGTCTCTTGTGTCCCCAACACACCCAGTACAATGGTAAATTGTATAGGTGCACTAGTTCGGCGAAGAGATGGTGATACAAGTGTAATATGGATAGTAGATATAGGTTTTTGTAATCTGAAAATATAAAAACAGCAAGGTAGCAAGTAACAAAAGTGAGCAAAAACGGTATTGCAATGCTTGAAAACAAGGCCTAGGGTTCATACTTTCACTAGTTCAAGTTCTCTCAACAATGATAACATAATTAAATCATATGGCAATCCCTCAACGTGCGACAAAAGTCACTCCAAAGTTCCTATTGCAGAGAACATAAGATGAAATTGCTTGTAGGGTACGAAACCACCTCAAAGTTATTCTTTCCGATCAATCCATTGAGCTATTCCTATAAGTTTTACAAACAACCCTAGAGTTGATAGTAAAATAACACCATATGACACACATCAATCAACCCGAATGTCACCTAGATACTCCAATGTCACCACAAGTATCTGTGGGTCAATTATACGATATGCATCAAACAACTTTAGATCATAATATTCAATCCAACACAAAGAACCTCAAAGTGCCCCAAGATTCCTACCGGAGAAACAAGGACGAAAACATGCATCAACCCCTATGCATAGATTACCCCAATGTCACCTCGGGAATCCACGAGTTGAGTGCCAAAACATACATCAAGTGAACAATAAAACACCCCATTGTCAGCACGGGTATCCCACACAAGACATACATCAAGTGTTATGAAATCCATAATAGTATTCAATCCGATAATAGTGAAACCTCAAAGGTAGAACTCAATTCATCACAAGAAGGTAGAGGAGGAGAAACACCATATGATTCAATTATAGTAACAAAGCTCGCGGTACATCAAGACCGTGCCAAATCAAGAACACGAGAGAGAGATCAAACACATAGCTACTGGTACATACCCTCAGCCCCGAGGGTGAACTACTCCCTCCTCGTCATGGAGACCGCCGGGATGATGAAGATGGCCACCGGTGATGGTTTCCCCCTCCGGCAGGGTGCCAGAACGGGCTCCTGATTGGTTTTTCATGGCTACAGAGGCTTGCGGCGGGGGAACTCCCGATCTAGGTCTATTTATGGAGGTTTCAGGATTTATAGGAATTTTGGCGTCGGTTTCATGTCAGGGGGGTCCATGAGGCATCTACGATGCTCTGTGGGCTTCTTCTGTTCCATAAAAAAACACCGTAAATTTTCAGCTCATTTGGACTCCATTTGATATTCCTTTTCTGTAAAACTCAAAAACAAGGAAAAAATAGCAACTGGCACTGGGCTCTAGGTTAATAGGTTAGTCCCAAAAATAATATAAAATAGCGTATTAATGCATATAAAACATCCAAAATAGATAATATAATAGCATGGAACAATCAAAAATTATAGATACGTTGGAGACGTATCATTGACGATAGTCATTTTTCGACAGTTGGAAAGTTACGGCCTGGAAGTATAACGTGGTGAGTTAATGCTACGGTGACAAGTTGCTCAATGCTGGTAAATAACAGTTCAATGACTACTAATCAGCTATGGGTATACGATGGATCATGGTTATGAGTAAATCACAAGCCACTCATATGATAGAGAGCGGGTCAGCTGCAACTAAGAGATACCTTAACAATGGAGTATGATTATCAAGTTATGAGCAGCATATTGATAGGTTAAATTGTAGAAGCATGTTCGGAACTCCTGGCGGGTTACACATTACAGATAAGGTGGTTAAAGGCTGGCGGGTTATGAAGTAATTATCTAAGCCGCCCGAATAACATTGGCAGGGCAGTTATATACAGATCTGAGATTGATGAAATTTTGCTAAGTACGAGACAAACAAGTTTCACAATTTATTCCTATAATTTTGGATCTACTGTAGTTGTGAAAATGAAGAATAATTGCTAAACCTAAGATACAGCAGTGACCAAGTAGTCGGTGGTGCATGGATTCTGAAGAGGGAATGATCGATGTTGGATACAAAATAAGAAGTAAGGAAAAGCACCGTTTCAGTTTTCCCCAGTTTGTGCATGGAACTACATTTTCTAAGCAAAGTTGGATGAACTTGGCCAAACGTCAATGAACTCGATGAACTAGGGCATTCTAATGTGGATCTGAGTTGAAGAAGGAGAATTACCTGAGGATTTGACTAAAGAACGGAGGGGCGCCGCGATCTTTGGTCACAATTAGGTTGATGCAGCGGCTTGGATGGAGCTGCTCGTGAAGGTCGACTGGGGAGGCGGAGCTCCGGCAGCAGCGGTTGACGCGAGGAAGAATAAGAAGAGAGAAGGGCAGGGTAAAAGTGAAAAGAGGGGACCCCCGTCCCTATTTACAAGGAAATAGTAAAATGGCATGCACGGAAATCAAGGAGGCAACATGATTATCTTAACAGTGCAGGCGCCTCGATTCTCGGATAGCCAGTTAATGCAAAAGTTCCGTTGTGATGTCATGGGTTTTTTATGAATTTACTTCGCATGACGTCATGGCGGGTTACAGTGTTTTATTCAAGGTTAAGCTTTGGAAGATGACTCACCAACTGAAGCAGTGAAGATTGACACGAACAAGTTCAAATCAATCTGGGGCCTAAAGTTGGGGATATAACCCCGAGGTGTGACCCGCCCAGGAGGGTCCGGGTTACACCTTTGGCGACTCAGTGTGAAGGAGGCCCAAGTAGGTCCAAGAAGACGAAACATGAAGACGGGTGGCAGCTTAAGAGACGGGCCTGGTGGTGGCCCAAGACCCGTAGGTGTGAGCCGCCCGATGGTGACTTGCCTGGTAAGGAAAGGCGACTTAGAAACCAAGTTGGTCACGTTGTGTGATCCGGCTCGGACTCTTGTAAGCCCATTGCCTCGACCTGTGTATATGAAGGTGAGACCCTGCAACGAGTTAAATCAAGAAACAATTGATCGATAGCTAGGTCAAGCGATTCCGCTCCCTTGTAATCGATAGCCAAACAATACAACTAGAAGTAGGACGTAGGCTTTTACCTCATTCTGAGGGGCCGAACCTGGGTATACCCTGTGTCTTTTGTCCTGTTTAGCCCCTTCAAGCTAAACTACGTTGCGATGGATCCACACCTAAGTCCTTCCACAAGGTCATCTCCCATGACAAAACCACGACACTACCCCTACTATGTCAATAGGTGAGGACACCGCAAGATTGAACCCAAAACTAAGCACCCCTCCCATTACAAGAAAAACAAATCTAATTGGCCAAACCAAACCGGTAATTCGAAGAGAAATACAAAAATATCAAATCATGCATATAAGAATTCAGAAGAGACTCAAATAATATTCATAGATAATCTGATCATAAATCCACAATTCATCGGATCTCGACAAACACACCACAAAAGAATATTACATCGGATAGATCTCCAAGAACATCGAGGAGAACATTGTACTGAATATCAAAGAGAGAGAAGAAGCCATCTAGCTACTAGCTATGGACCCATAGCTCTATGGTAAACTACTCACGCTTCATCGGAAGGGCAATAGAGTTGATGTAGATGCCCTCCATGATCGAATCCCCCTCCGGCAGGGTGCCGGAAAAGGCCCCAAGATGGGATCTCACAGGAACAAAGGCTTGCGGCGGCGGAAAAGTATTTTGGTGGATGTTTCTGTTGTTTTGGGAATATTTGGGAATTTATATCACAAGAAATAAGGTTGGAGGACTCCCGAGGGGCCCTGATGTTTGCCTGAACTACGTCAGTATTTCCCCAAAGAGAAAGGGATGATGCAGCATAGCAACGGTAGGTATTTCCCTCAGTGATGAGACCAAGGTTATAGAACCAGTAGGAGAACCAAGCAACACAACATAAACAACACCTGCACACAAATAACAAATACTTGCAACCTGACCTGCAAAAGGGGTTGTTAATCCCTTTCAGGTAATGGCGCCTAGAGATACAAACGGACGTGAGAGAGTTGTAGATATTGATAGATCAAACGCCAAATAAAATAAATTGCAGCAAGGTATTTTTGTATTTTTGTTTTAATAGATCTGAAAATAAAAGCAAAGGAAAAGTAGATCGCGAAGGCAAATATATGAGAAAGATACCCGAGGGCCGTATGTTTCACTAGTGGCTTCTCTCGACAAAATAGGAAACGGTGGGTGAACAAATTACTGTCGGGCAATTGATAGAACTTCAAATAATCATGACGATATACAGG
Source organism: Triticum aestivum (assembly GCF_018294505.1). Lineage (NCBI taxonomy): Eukaryota > Viridiplantae > Streptophyta > Magnoliopsida > Poales > Poaceae > Triticum > Triticum aestivum. The sequence continues at coordinate 190,446,714 of NC_057802.1, forward strand.
CAATGATTATTATATAGGCATCAAGTCCAAGATTAGTAGACTGACTCCTGCCTGCATCTACTACTATTACTCCACACATCGACCGCTATCCAGCATGCATCTAGTGTATTAAGTTCATGGAGAAACGGAGTAATGCAATAAGAATGATGACATGATGTAGACATGATCTATTTATGTAGAAATAGACCCCATCATTTTATCCTTAGTAGCAACGATACATACATGTCGGTTCCCCTTCTGTCACTAGGATCAAGCACCGTAAGATCGAACCCACAATAAAGCACCTCTTCCCATTGTAAGATAAATAGATCAAGTTGGCCAAACAAAACCCAAATATCGGAGAAGAAATACGTGGCTATAAGCAATCATCCATATAAGCAATCATCCATCATTTTAATGACCTAAATGTTTTGGATGATAGGCGCTCCCACCCCCACCCCGGCGATCGCCACCACCTCCGGTGATCTCCTCCCCTAGCCACCAAATTTCATTTCCTCTCCAATAGATCTCTCTGGCGCGCTGAGATCTACGTTCTAATACCCATCTCTATGGGTTCTGCTGATGGATCCACCCTTGGCTTGGACTTCTCCAAGGGTCTGGTTTTTGCGGATAAGGTTTTTCAATCTACGGGGTTTCCGGTGCACCCCATGGATGACACGGGCTTCTTCACCATGGTAATTTCTTTTGGACGGCATGATTTTCGTTTGACTGAGGATTCGGTGGCAGCGACACTTGAGGCGGCCATCGGGGGTTCTGCTATTGAGTTCATGGTTTTTATGATCACGGAGAGGGTTTTTGGTTTTCATGTTTCTTGCAAGGCTGTGGCTTTAATCATTCTCAGGCTCCGTTCTTTTTCCTGTGATCATTTTAAATGCTTCTTTCACCTTTGGGGTAATGGTGGCCCAAATTGGGGCCGTGAGTTCAAGCTTTGGAAATTGGAATGTGATGCCGAGTGGATCATTGTTAGTCCTTCTAAACGTCGAGCTACCCTTGGCATGCTGGCTATGCATACCAAGCCCCGTAAATCTTCAATAAAATCATCGCATGGCCCTGCCAAGAAGCTTTCATTTTCACAGTTCCATAATTATCCTGCTTGTCGTGGTTATCGTTATCCAGCCACGCAGTCTTGCATTCAAACTGTGGAGGATGCGGGGTACACGCTTTCTGCGCATGAATGGGTGGTCATCCACCCCTCGCCGCCGGCTGAGCTCCGGTGGACGACAACTACCCCCTCCATTTCCTTTGGAACGGTTAGGAATCTTCAACCAGCTGCGAATGGGTCGCCGTCTATCTCGGGCGGGATTTTTGGCTCTCCGAATGTGGACGTGCCTTCCCATGTTGGGCCGTCTTCTTCACGGTCCACGGTCCAGGTGGAGCCGGTGCTATCTTCTGGGCTATCCATTCCGTCTTCTCAGCAAGCAGACGAAGATTTTGATAAATTAGTTACGGGCATGGTCGATGAAATTTTAACGTGTCAGATTTGCTTATCTAAGGGTCATTTTGCTGCGGCGTGCACATCTAAATTGTGTTGTACCTCTTGTCTGCGGATGGGGCATGGTAAAAAGGATTGTAACAAGTTTGCTAGCATTTTGGGTTTGGTTTGGAAACCAAAACCCGGTAACGTTGCAACTTCCGAGGATCGCTCAGCTCCCACCGAGAATATCTCTCTGACACAGCTTTTACCAAACTTGGACTCCTCTTGCACTTCCGCATTTATTGCTTCGCCTTGTTCCATCAGTCCTGGTCCCAAAACGCCTTCGACAGCGCCGCCTGAGACCCCTCCCCCACCGGACTTCTTGCCGCCTGCTTCCAGCCCGGGCTGTTCCTCTCCGATGGCTAACTTCCCTCTCGACCCCATGCTGTATGTGCCGGCTGGCCATCACATTGTGGACGGCGGTGATGCTCGTCTGCCTCGGACCTATGTGACGCCACATACCCCACTTGTGCGCCGCCATGAGGAATTCATGCTTGCTGAGGTAATGCCCATCCCCCCTCCCGATCAGATTGGTGCTGCTAGGGAAGAAGTGGTCCAGTGGTTGCAAGCTCATAGGGTATTGGTGAGGTCGGCTCAGCCTTGGATTAGATCGGTGGGTCTTTTCGAGCTTCGGGATGCTGCAGTCAGGTTTTCTCTTCTTCAGATGCCGCCCCAACCTCTAGGCAATGATCGTTTTGTGCGTTTTATGAAGCACGATGAGGGTGATTCGTTTCGAGGTGCTCAGGGTTTCCGTCAGGGTCTGCTCATGTTCTTGGGGATTCCGCTCGATCTTCGCAATGAGGAGAATATTCAGGCAGCGGTCAACACATTTGGGAAGTTTCAGCATTGGATTAGTGAGGATCCCTACCTCGTGCGCACTTTGGTTTTTGCGTCTTTTCCAGAAGATATTTTAGTACCAAGAGATGTGGTGTTCATGGATTATGCTGCTTGGGGTGGTGCCCGGGTGTCTTGGACGGTGCCTCTGTATATCCTGGGGGCTAATTTTGCTGAACAGATGCCCCAGGATGAAGACTCGATGCCCATAAATGGCACTCCCCATCCCATGCCTGGTGTTCCCTTCCCGGAGATGCCACCTTTTATTCTGCCTCCATTCCCGGCCTTGGGGTCGAACGATGTGCCACCACCTCCGCCTGAACCTGCGCATAATGAGGTGCATGAGGACAATTGGGGCAACTGGGAGGAACCTGCTGTGGAGCCTGCTGTGGAGGATCAAGAATCTGTGGTTTTGAATGCCTCAGCACAACCTAGTTCGGCTCACCAAAGCTCTGAAGATCAACCCTAGGTGCCCCCTGATCCTATCGTTCTTATTGATGGGGCTTCTCCTGCTAATTCGAATGATCAAATGGCAGCACCGGATATGGAGGATGCTAATAATTGGGCCATTGTGGTGTATCAACCTCCCCCTTTTGATGTCCGCACGCTAGAGCAGCATGTGGTTCCGATTCCTTTTGGTCCCCCTCTGCCGCCGGAGATGATTTGGAGGCGCTCGTTTGAAAATTTGCTGACTGCTCCAATGGTGTTTGGGGTGCCTAAACCTCTGCTGCCTCAGCCCCTGTCGCCTGTCATTTTGAGCAAGAGAACCTGGGACTTTGCTTTCCAGCAGGATGCCCTTCCTTTGCTGACATGGAAGGAGTCGGTACCTGCTCGACATGTGGCTAGAGCACTTTTTGTGGATGAAACTGACAGGGTTGTGACTGTTGTCCCTCCTCCTCCTGAGCGTGTACCTGCAAGGAGGCCACGCAAAGTTTTGGCGCCTACTCCACTTGTTGAAACTTCTGTTCGTAGGTGTACCAGAAGTTCGGCCCAGCGGGATGGGTTTAAGCCCACTTTCCATGAGCTGGTTCTGCAGCCCAAGAAGAAGAAGCCCAAGGCCAAGCCCCTCTCTGCTGAGAAGTCTGAAGACCCTGCATTTGGAGATGTCCCTCCGCCTACTCCCATCAGTCACCTGCAAGCTATTGGCAAGGAGCTGGAGATTGATGCAGCTCTGCTCACGGAGGATGCACTTATGGTGGACCCCTCTGCTGCTATGACTCAAGACTCCAATGAATAGTGCACTCCAATACTGTTGGGTTTGGCGAGCCCACAAATATGCTTTATGTGTTTGGTTTTCTTTTTCTGATCCGGGGCTATGTAATAATGCTGGTTTGGAACTCTTATGTGCTTTTGGGCATCTGGCACTGTGTGTCATGTGCATGGGTGACTTGTTTATGTTATTCCTTTATGGATAATCTCTGTAGAAACTGGAATGTACTGTGCTGGAATGTCAGGGGTTTAAATTCTGAAGCTAGGCAAAGAGCTGTTAGACAAAAGATTGATGAAAGCCACTGTGCTATTGCCTGCCTACAAGAAACTAAATGTGCTTCATTCGATTCCCGCATGATTAAAAGTTTTTGCCCCAAGAGATTTGACAGCTTTGCTTTCTCTCCTTCCTTGGGGGCCTCTGGTGGAATTCTAGTTGTTTGGAATTCGTCTATATTTGGGGGGACTTTATTGCAAGTCCAACAATTTGCAGTGGTAATTGAGTTTGTTTCTAGGCACAACAATGAGCGCTGGACTCTTGTGGTGGTCTATGGACCTTGTCAGGGGGAAGCCAGGGATAATTTTGTAAACTGGTTATATCACCTGAACATTCCTGTGGATGAGAATTGGCTGTTATTGGGGGATTTTAACTTCTTACGGTCTATGGATAACAGAAATCTACCTGGTGGTGATCTGAATGACATGTTCATCTTTAATGAGATAATTGGACACCTCGGCCTTTTGGAGTTGCCCATCAAAGGCAGGTCCTACACTTGGTCCAATATGCAGGATGATCCACTTCTTGAGCAGCTTGACTGGTTCTTCACTTCTGTTGATTGGATCTCTGATTATCCCATGACTGAGGTGTTACCTCTTGCCAGGACTACTTCTGACCATGTGCCCTGTATGGTTACAATTAAAACTTCTATTCCCAAGTCTAATATCTTTAGGTTTGAGAACTATTGGTTGGAGTTGGAGGGTTTTATGGATTGTGTGGATTCCTCATGGCAGAAACAATCCAGAAAGGGCCATATTACTGCCAGGATAGCTGACAAATTTAAGTCCTTGAGAATGTGTCTCAAAAGGTGGCAGAAGAGCATTTCTAAACTGAAAACTCTCATTTGTAAATGCAATAGTGTTATCCTGCTCTTGGATGAGCTTGAGGAATATAGAACACTCTACAGACAGGAATCAAATTTCAGGATTGTGGTTAAATGCCATGTTGAGAAATTGCTCCACCTTCAATGTCTTTATTGGAGGAAACGATGTACTATCAGATACATCAAAGTGGGTGGTGAGAACACCAAGTTCTTTCATGCTATGGCCACGGAGAGATACCGAAGAAATTCTATTGCTAGCTTAAAACTGCATGATGGTACGGTGGTGACTGATCATTCCCAAATGGAGGGTATTATCTGGGATTGTTTCAAGAACAGAATGGGTTCTTCCAGGGGAATTAAAATGGGCTTTGATCTTTCTTCCCTTATTGAACCAGTTGTGGGACTGGATGTTCTCACTAAGCCTTTTGAGAAGGAGGAAATGGACTTGATTATCAAGCACATGCCAGTTGATAAAGCTCCAGGTCCAGATGGTTTTAATGGTCTTTTCTTCAAAAGATGCTGGCACATAATTTCTCAGGATTTCTATGAACTGGCCCAGGCTTTCTTTCAGGGTACTGCCCATCTGGAGAATATCAATGACTCTTACATAACTTTGGTGCCCAAGAAGCCCTCCCCTGAGGAGGTGGGTGACTACAGACCTATATCTTTAACAGGAATGGGTCTTAAGTTTCTGTCTAAGATGGCAGCCAATAGGTTTCAAGAGGTGATTATGCAGTGTGTTCACAAGAACCAATATGGTTTCATAAAAAGTAGAACAATTCAGGATTGTATTGGGTGGACCTTTGAGTATTTGCACCAGTGTCATCAGTCCAAGAAACCTATTGTGATTCTAAAGTTGGATTTTGAAAAGGCTTTTGACTCCCTCGAGCATGAGGCCATTGTGCAAATTCTGAGACATAAGGGCTTTAATGAGAAGTGGATCCTTTGGATGAAGCAGCTTCTCTCCACAGGTACCTCCTCTGTTCTGCTTAATGGTGTCCCTGGTAGGAAGTTCAGGTGCAAAAAGGGTGTCAGACAGGGTGATCCAGTCTCTCCTCTCTTGTTTGTCCTAGCTGCTGATCTTCTGCAGACTGTAATTAATGATATGTTCAGAAGGGGCATTCTTCAGTTACCTATTCCTTGTCATGATCAGGATTACCCTGTAGTTCAGTATGCTGATGATACTCTTATTATCTTGCCTGCTGACAAGGATCAACTCTTAGCTCTAAAGGATATGCTCAGGATCTTCTCTGAGTCCACTGGTCTGGATGTGAACTATCATAAATCCTTTATTATTCCCATCAATGTGGACACTGCTGTCATGGCTGAATTAGCTTCTGCTTTTGGATGCCAGATTGGGAAAATGCCTTTTACCTACCTTGGGTTGCCAGTGGGAACTACAAGGCCTAAAATGCTGGATTTTATGCCACTGGTTGATTGCATGGAGAGGAGAATGACAGCTAGTTCATCTTTTCTGAATCAGGGGGAAAGGCTGCAGTTCCTTAATTCTGCTTTGTCATCTATGCCCATTTTCTTCTTATGCAGTTTGGCTGTCCCAGCTGGAATTCTTAAACAATTGGAAAGAATCCAGAGGCAATGTCTCTGGAGGAGGAATAGGGGTCAGCCTGCACCCTCCCTAGCTGCTTGGGACCTTATTTGCAGGCCAAAAAACAGGGGAGGTCTTGGCATCCTCAACCTTGGTTCCCAGAATGTTGCACTTTTGATCAAACATGCCAATAATTTCCTTAATAAAAAGGATCTTCCTTGGGTTTCTTTAATTTGGGATACTTACTACCATAATAGGGTCCCTCAGGGAACTTCTGATTGTGGCTCATTCTGGTGGAAGGATATTTGCAAGGTCATGCATCATTTTAGGGAGTGTGCTTGGGTTCAGATTAATGCAGGGAACACTGCCCTCATGTGGTCAGATAACTTGCAGTTTGATGGTCAGGTGTCTAGCCTTCAGCTCAGATTTCCCAGGCTCTACTCCTATGTTAAGGACCCCTGGGTTACTGCTATGGAATTCTTGGGCTCTCAGGACATTTTCCAGCATTTCCACCTTCCTTTGTCCAGCCAGGCTTTTGATGAACTGACTATTCTCCAGTCTATGTTGGGTGGCCTTATTAGAGCACCTGGGTCCAAGGATATTTGGTTTTGGAAGGGCACTGCCAAGGGCTACTCACCAAAGCTGTTTTACTCACATACTTTTGTCTTTACATCTTTCAACCCTTTGACAGCTTGGATCTGGAAGTCCTCTTGTACAATGAAAATCAAAGTTTTTGCTTGGATGCTTATTATGGACAGGTTGAACACCAAGGACATGGTGGAGAGGAGGCATTGGCACTTGGAGGATGGAGTCAGCTGTGTCCTTTGCCCTTTGCAGACTAGGGAGACAAGAGATCATTTGTTCTTCAATTGCAACTTTAGTGTCAGAATTTGGAACTATCTGCAAATTGATTGGTCTTCTGGTGACTCCATGGCTCATTTGGTCCTTAATGCTAGCAGGAGTTTTAGGAAGCCCTTCTTCACTGAAGTGGTGTTCATTGCTTGCTGGAATATCTGGATCATCAGAAATGCTAAGGTCTTCAGGCATGAGAGGGCTAGATTTAATAAATGGAGGTCTGCTTTTATACATGACATCAGCTTAATGCAATATAGAGTGAAAGCTGCCTACAAAGATGATCTTCTACGCTGGATTTCATTCCTGCCACCTTGAGGCCTTTAATATGTATCTTCTACCCTGTTTTTCTGCTTCTTCCCCTAGTTTCTTTGATTACCTCTTGTAATCCCCACCTTTTTTCTATACCTGTACTGTATATATTTTCTCAATAAAGTTTTGATGTGCTGTGGGGGTTTCCCCTACAGTTCCCAGTCAAAAAAAATCATCCATATAAGAGATCAAAGAAGACTCAAATAACTTTCGTGGATAAAAAGATAGATCTGATCATAAACTCAAAGTTCATCCGATCCCAACAAACACACCGCAAAAAGAGTTACATCATATGGATCTCCAAGAGACCATTGTATTGATAATCAAAAGGGAGAGAGGAAGCCATCTAGCTACTAACTACGGGCCCAAAGGTCTACAAAGAACTACTCAGGCATCATCGGAGAGGCACCAATGGAAGTGGTGAACCCCTCCATGATGGTGTCTAGATTGGATCTGGTGGTTCTGGACTCTGCGGCGGGTGGAATTGATTTTTGTCGACTCCCCTAGGGTTTCTGGAATATTGGGGTATTTATAGAGCAAAGAGTCGGTTCAGGGGGCACCCGAGGTGGGCACAACCCACCAGGGCGCGCCTGGGCCTCCTAGCATGCCCTGGTGGGTTGTGCTCCCCTCGGAGCACCCCCCATGCGCTTCTCCGACCCACTGGGTGTCTTCTGGTTCAAAAAAATCCACAAAAAGTTTCGCTGCGTTTGGACTCCGTTTGGTATTGATTTCCCGCGATGTAAAAAACATGGAGAAAACAGCAACTGGCACGTGGCACTATGTCAATAGGTTAGTACCAGAAAATGATATAAAATGACTATAAAATGGTTATAAAACATCCAAGAATGATAATATGACAGCACGGAACAATCAAAAATTATAGATACGTTGGAGACGTATCAGCATCCCCAAGATTAATTCCTGCTCGTCCTCGAGTAGGTAAATGATAAAAACAGAATTTTTCATGTTGAATGCTTCCTAACATGTCATATCATATTCTTTTCTTTAAATCATGGACATTTGGACTTTTATATGGTTCAAAGCAATAGTCTAGTTTTGACATGATGACTTAAATACTCAAGCATATCAACAAGCAACCATGTCTTTCAAAATATCAACGCTAAAATAAGTTATCCCTAGCCCATCATGCTCAACCATTGATCCAATCATGAAACACACTCGCATATTAACTACACCCAATGCTCAAGTATGATCATAGTGCCTCCTAGTTGGTGCTTTATAAGAGAAGATGGAGACTCAAATTCAAAATAAAAATTGCATAACATAAAAGAAAAGCCCTTCGCGGAGGGAAGTAGGGATTTGTAGAGGTGCCAGAGCTTGAAGCGAAAAACTTAGAGATAAAAACATTTCGGGAGGTGTGCCTTTCCCACCAACGAAAACGAATTAGATCTCCCAACACTTTCCATGCTAGATATATCATGGGCGGTTCCCAAACAGAAAATAAAATTTACTCCCTTTTTCCACCATACTTTCACTTTCCATGGCTAGGCGAATCCACGGTTGCCCTGCATACCAATACTTTCCAAGGAATTTATTATTTGACAACATAAAGTAAATTCATTTTTCATTTCGGGACTGGGCATCCCTAATACCTTTGCCTTACTCTCGTGCATTGACAAGTGAATAAACACTCATCGTGAGAATAACACATCTAGCATGGAAAATATTGGCTACCCCTCACCGCCTCGCGAGCGGTACGAACACACAAAAGAAAATTTGAAAATTAGAGATGGCACATACAAATTTGCTTAGAACAGCAAAAGAATACCGCATATAGGTAGGTATAGTGGACTCATGTGGCAAAACTGGTTTAAAGGATTTTGGATGCACAAGTAGTGATCATACTTAGTGCAAAATGAAGGCTAGCAAAAGATTGGTAGAGACCAACCAAGAAACGAATAATCTCGTAAGTGAGCATTAAGCATAATTAACACCGAATAAAGCACCACAAGTGGGATGTAATTTTATTGCATGACTATTGACTTTCGTGCTTGCATAGGGAATCACAAACCTTAACACCAATATTCTTACTAAAGCACAATTACTCATCAACATGACTCACATATCACATCATCATATCTCAAAACTATTACAAGGAATCAAGTTTATTTTGTCCAATAATCTTCATGAATTTTTTAGTATATCCTTCTTGGATATCTATCACTTTGGGACTAATTTTCATGTGTTGCTTTTGATAAGCCAAACAAATATAAGTGAAGATCATGAGCATAATTTTTTTATTTCTCTCAAAATAATTTAAGTGGAGAAAGAGAGAATTTCTTGAAATTTTTACTAGCTCTCAAATAAATCTAACTGAAGCAAGAGAGTATTTCTTCAAAAATATTAAAGCACACCATGCTCAAAAATATATAAGTGAAGCACTAGAGCAAATCCATAGCTCATAAAAATTTAAGTGAAGCATAGAGAGCAATTCTAACAAGTCATGGCATAATTTTAGCTCTCTCAAATAGGTGTGTCCAGCAAGGATTCATGACTTAGAACACAAAGCAAAACAAGCAAAGACTCAAATCATACAAGACGCTCCAAGGAAAACACATTGTATGTGACGAATAAAAATATAGCTTCGAGTAAAATACCGATGGTCGTTAGAAGAAACAGGGGATGCCACTCGGGGCATCCCCAACCTTAGTTGCTTTCTTCTCTTTGAATAATAGCTTGGGATGCCATGGGCATCCCCAAGCTTAGTCTCTTCTTACTCCTTATTCCTTCATCCATCGTAAGATAACCCAAAACTTGAAAACTTCAATCACACAAAACTCAACAAAACCTTCGTGAGATCCGTTAGTATATAAAAAGATCACTACTATAAGTACCGTAGAAAACCAATTCATATTTTATTCTTGCATTATATCTACCATATTCCAACTTTTCTATAGAAAAAACTCATTAAAGAAGACCATAGAATCATCAAGACAAGCACACAACACAAAGAAAACAGAATGTGTCAAAAACAGAACAGTCTGTAGCAATCTGGATATTTCGAATACTTGTGTAAATCCAAAAATTCTGAAAAAATTAGGACCACGTGGGAAATTTGTATATTAATCTGCTGCAAAAAGAATGGGTATTTAATCATGCTCCTGTGATTTTGAACAATTGTATTTCTGAGCGAAAAAGTTTCTGTTGTTTTCAGCAAGTTCAAACAGCTATCGCCCAAGAAGATCCTAAAGGCTTTGCTTGGCACAAACAATAATTAAAAACAAAAAACAAAATCATAACAGTAGCATGATTGTGCAAACACTCAAGAACAGAAAGGGAAAATAAATAAATTTTATTCATTGGGTGGCCTCCCAAAAAGCGCTATTGTTTCACGCCCATAGCTAGGCATAAGATTTCAACGATGCTCACACGAAAGATAATAACTGAAACACAAAGAGAGCATCATAAAACATGTGATGAACACATTTAAGTCTAACATACTTCCTATGCATAGGAATTTTATAAGAAAACAAATTATCAAAATAAGCAAAGACTAGCATATGCAAGGAAGAAGAATAAAACATAGACACTCTCGACATGAAGAGAGGTAATTTAGTAACATGAAAATTTCTACAACCATATTTACCTCTCTCATAAAAATTATATGTGGGATCATATTCAAATTCAACAATATAGCTATCACATAACATATTCTCTATATGATCCACATGCATGCAAAGTTGACACTCTTCCAAAATAGTGGGATTATCATCAAATAAAGTCATGACCTCTCCAAGCCCACTTTCATCTAAAATTTCATAAGATTGAACACTCTCCAAATAAGTGGGATTATTTTTACCTAAAGTTGACTCTCTTCCAAACCCACTTTTAATATTATAGCAAGCATATTCATCATGAGGTTTAAATAAAATTTTAAGATCATAAGAATCATTATCACCCCAATCATGATCATTGCAATAAGTAGCGGACATAGCAATATTAGCATCCCCAAGCTTGGGGTTTTGCATATTGTTAGTACAATTGACATTAATAGAATTTATAATAACATCATTGCAATAATGCTTTTCATTCAAGGAGCTATCATGAATCACTTTATAAATTTCTTCGTTTAATACTTCATCACACTTTTATGAGTCATAAATCTCAAGCAAACCTTCATAAAGATAATCTAGTGAACTCAATTCACTATTGATTGGTTCATCATAATTGGATCTTTTGAAAAGATTAGCAAGTGGATGAGGATCCATATCAATAGATTTTTAGAAGCAAAGATGCAAGCAAATAGAAGGCACATGGTAACACAAGTAGAGACAACAAACAAGAGATCTGACGAGAAAAAGGCGAACGAAAAAGAGGACAAATAAAACGGCAAGTTTTTGTGAAGTGGGGGAGAGGAAAATGAGAGGCAAATGGCAAATAATGTAAATTGCGAGGAGATGAGATTTGTGATTAGGAACCTGGTATATGTTGAAGATCCTCCCCGGCAACGGCGCCAGAAATTCCTTTTGATGTTTGCCTAAACTACGTCGGTATTTCCCCAAAGAGGATGGGATGATGGAGCACAACAACTGTAGGTACTTACCTCGGTGATGAGACCAAGGTTATCGAACCAGTAGGAGAACCAAGCAACACAACGTAAACAACACCTGCACACAAATAACAAATACTCGCAACCCGGCGTGTAAAAGAGGTTGTCAATCCCTTTCGGATAACGACGCCTAGAGATTGGCAAACAGACGTGAGAGAGTTGTAGATATTGAGAGATCGAACGCCAAATAAAATAAATTGCAGCAAGGTATTTTTGTATTTTTGGTTTAATAGATTTGAAAATAAAAGCAAAGGAAAAGTAGATCGCAAAGGCAAATATATGAGAAAGAAACCCAGGGGCCGTAGGTTTCACTAGTGGCTTCTCTCGAGAAAATAGCAAATGGTGGGTGAACAAATTACTATTGGGCAATTGATAGAACTTCAAATAATCATGACGATATCCAGGCAATGATCATTATATAGGCATCACATCCAAGATTAGTAGACCGACTCCTGCCTGTATCTACTAGTATTACTCCCCACATCGACCGCGCATCTAGTGTATTAAGTTCATGGAGAAACGGAGTAATGCAATAAGAACGATGACATGATGTAGACAAGATCTATTTATGTAGAAATAGAACCCATCGTTTTATCCTTAGTAGCAATGATAAATACGTGTCGGTTCCCCTTCTATCACTGGGATCAAGCACCGTAAGATCGAACCCACTACAAAGCACCTCTTCCCATTGCAAGATAAATAGATCAAGTTGGCCAAACAAAACCTAAATACCGGAGAATAAATACAAGGCTATAAGCAATCATGCATATAAGAGATCAAAGAAGACTCAAATAACTTTCATGAATAAAAAGATAGATCTGATCATAAACTCAAAGTTCGTCTGATCCCAACAAACACACCGCAAAAAGGGTTACATCATATGGATCTCCAAGAGACCATTGTATTGATAATCAAAAGAGAGAGATATCAAGCCATCTAGCTACTAACTACGAACCCGAAGGTCTACAAAGAACTACTCACGCATCATCGGCGAGGCACCAATGGAAGTGGTGAACCCCTCTGCAATGGTGTCTAGATTGGACTCTGCGGCGGCTGGAATTGATTTTCATCGACTCCCCTAGGGTTTCTGGAATATTGGGGTATTTATAGAGCAAGGATTCGGTTCAGGGGGGCACCCGAGGTGGGAACAACCCACCAGGGCGCGCCTGGGCCTCCTGGTGCGCCCTGGTGGGTTGTGCTCCCCTCGGAACACCCCCAGGCGCTTCTTCGGCCCACTGGATGTCTTGTGATCCAAAAAATCCACAAAAAGTTTCACTGCGTTTGGACTCCATTTGGTATTGATTTCCTGCGATGTAAAAAACATGCAGAAAACAACAACTGGCACTTGGCACTATGTCAATAGGTTAGTACCAAAAAATGATATAAAATGATTATAAAACATCCAAGAATGATAATATAACAGCATGGAACAATCAAAAATTATAGATACGTTGGAGACGTATCAGGCCCACAAGCTAGGGAGGCGCCCCCTAGGTAGCGGCCTCAAGGCTTGTGGCTCCCTTGGGACTCTTCTGGGCCCCTCTCCGAGCTTCATGGATGTCTTCTAGTCCAAGAAAAATCATCGTAAAGTTTTATTCCGTTTGGACTCCATTTGATATTCCTTTTCGGTAAAACTCAAAAACAAGGAAAAACAGAAACTAACACTAGGCTCTAGGTTAATAAGTTAGTCCCACAAATAATATAAAATAGCATATTAATGCATATAAAACATCCAAAACAGATAATATAATAGCATGGAACAATCAAAAAAATATAGATATGTTGGAGACGTATCAATCGACCACATGCCCTTAAAAAAGAATCCATTAATAAGGTTGATCAAGTCTTATTAAAAAACCATTTTAGAATGACATGGAACCAAAGAACCTTTGGATAACACTAGGTTACTGTCGGTGTTTTGGGACCGGGGTGAGGGAGTCCTGGACTAAGGGGTCCTCGGGCGTCCGGTCTGCTATCCATGGGCCGGACTTATGGGCTGTGAAGACATGAAGACCGAAGACCATACTCGTGTCCGGATTGGACTCTCCTTGGTGTGGAAGGAAAGCTAGGTGACCAGCTGTGAATATTCCTTCTTATGTAACCGACCCCATGTAACCCTAGATCTCTCCGGTGTCTATATAAACCGGAGGGCATAGTCCGGATAGGACACATTCATTACCATATATACATAGGCTAGGCTTCTAGGGTTTAGCCATTATGATCTCGTGGTAGATCAACTCTTGTAATACTCATATTCATGAAGGTCAATCAAGCGGGAAGTAGGGTATTCCCTCCATAGAGAGCGACCGAACCTGGGTAAACATCGTGTCCCCCGTCTCCTGTTACCATCAACCCCAGACGCACAGTTTGGGACCCTCTACCCGAGATCCGCCGGTTTTGACACCGACATTGGTGCTTTCATTGAGATTTCCACGATGCCGTCGGCAAAGGATTCGATGGCCCCTTCGATCGTCAGTAATGGCGCCGTTCAGGGAGAAACCTTCCTCCCCAGACAAACCTTTGTGTTCGGCGACTTCGTACTGCGGGCCAACTCGCTTGGCCATCCGGAGCAGGTCGATAGTCACGCCCCTGGCCATCAGGTCAGATCTTGAGGCTTGAACTGCATCACAGATACTCGCGGAGACTTGATCTCCGATGGATTCAAGACCGCGGCAGTCGCTCTCCCTCCCTCCGATGAACATGACATAAATCTGTCATCGGATCACACCCAGGAGATGGATCCTGCTGCTGCAACAGCCTGAGAACCAAAGCAGAGTGTGTCCTCCGAGGCCACAAAGTCCACGGCGTTGGAGCCGCACACGGACTCGACATCCTGCAATACTTGCGTCAGTTGAACTCTGAACTTGTTTTCGGCTACACGTTCCAGATCAGGCGCGCCTGTGGACACCGAGCTGGTTCGGTTATCGATTTTCGAATTTGGCGCCACAGACCTCTTCCAGCACTCACCTTTTGGTGACATGCTAAATTCTTTAAAGAACTTATCCTTGGAGGAGGACTTACAGCCGAACTATGTTCGGGTCGAGCTAGAGACGGATGACGAGGAATTTTGCTTCCCACCCGCCACCCACTTCATAGCCACTGTCGATGACTTAACCGACGTGCTTGACAATGGCTCCGAAGACGTCGACGATATGGACGACGATGCCGATATGGAGCAAGGCCAAGACCCGCCATTCACCGGACGTTGGACGGCTACCTCTTCGTATGACGTGTACATGGTTGATACACACAAAGGATCTGGCGACGACAACGAAGAGCCAGATGCGAATAAAAGACGCAGTCCAAGTGCCGATGCGCCAAGCGCCGTTCTAAGCCTCGTCGCTCAAAGGACGGCAACACCGGAACCGGAGAGAATAGTACTCCAGGCGACGCCGAAAACAATGAAGACCCTGCCGGAGCTACATTCGAACAGGAGGAACATGACAACAGGCAAGACAACCCTGACGAACAGGCCATAGAAGATGACTCGGAGGATGACAGTTACCATCCACCTTCCGAGGAGGAGACAAGCCTCGGCAATGAAGACTTCATCGTGCGTGAGGATCCTCTGGAGCAGGAGCGCTTTAATCTTCAGATCATAGCCACTGCGAAGAGCCTGAAAAAGAAACACCAGCAGCTTCAAGCTGAACAAGATCTGCCCGTCGACAGGTGGACCGGTGTCCTGACAGCCGAAGAATACGGCCTCAGACGCCCAACAAAGAGCTACCCGAAATGCAGACTGCTACCTCAATTTGATGAGGAAGCACCAGAGCAAACATCTCCCTTGCGTAGTGCGGAACGACCACCACGTGGTCGGGACAGGGCGGCCGACCGGCCACCCCGCGGCCGAGATAAAGCGGCAACTCAGGCCGAACAGCCCGGAGAATCAGCCAGAAAATTCTGGACTTGGTTCCTAACCAAAAAGAACCAGATCGTTGACTGTCCGGATGCCGAGGCCTTAGCAACCTTCAAACATAGCATCCGTGACGAATGGCTAGCACGCCACCTCGGCCAAGAAAAGCCGAGGTCCATGGCAGCCCTCACGACACTTATGACCCGCTTCTGCGCAGGAGAAGATAGTTGGCTGGCTCGCAGTATAGGCACAACCAACGAAACAGGCCCCTCCGACGCCAAAAGCAGCACCGGCAAGCTCCGGTGCAACAGACACAAACGCCGAAGCAATGGCGATAACACCGATGACACTACAGTTCATGCCGGATTCAGTGGCTCCAAGTCCGGCCAATGGAAGAAGCCATATAAAAGGAGCAGCGGAGGACCATCCAGCTTGGACCGCATACTCGATCGTCCTTGCCAGATACACGGCACCCCAGACAAACCGGCCAGCCACACTAACAGAGATTGCCGGGTATTCAAACAAGCTAGCAAGATAAAAAGTGGAAATAAGGAAGGGGAATCACAGAGCGAGGACGATGACGAAGAGCCCCGGCAGCCGAACATCGGAGGGCAGAAGAAATTTCCCCCTCAAGTCAAAACGGTGAGTATGATATATGCTACGCACATCCCCAAAAGGGAGCGTAAGTGAGCACTTAGGGACGTCTACGCGGTAGCGCCAGTCGCCCCAAAATCCAATCCGTGGTCATCATTCCCGATCACCTTCGATCGTCGAGATCACCCAACCAGTATCTGCCATGGCGGTTCAGCCGCACTAGTCCTCGACCCAATTATTGACGGGTTTCACCTAACACGAGTCCTGATGGACGGTGGTAGCAACCTCAACCTGCTCTATCAAGACACAGTGCGGAAAATGGGCGTTGACCCCTCATGAATCAAACTAACAAAGACTAGCTTTAAAGGAGTCATACCAGGTGTAGAGGCCCGCTGTACGGGCTCAATCACGCTGGAGGTGGTCTTCGGTTCCCCGGACAATTTCTGAAGTGAAGAGTTAATCTTCGATATCGTCCCCTTCCGCAGCGGTTATCATGCGCTGCTCTGATGAACGGTGTTTGCTAGATTCAACGCAGTGCCACACTATGCTTATCTCATGCTTAAGATGCCCAGTCCATGCGGCGTCATAACAGTCAATGGCAATACAGAACGCTCCCTCCGAATAGAGGAGCACACCGCCGCCCTAGCAGCAGAAGCACAGAACGGCCTTCTCAAGCAGTACCATAGTACGGCTGTCGAGCCCTCGGACATCATTAAGAGGTTCCGGACTACGCTGCAACAGGGCGACGCGGCTCATTAGGAGCCCGACTAGCAATTCGGCCTCCGTCCCAATCTCAATGAGGTAGTGGCATTCGCACCACGCGTACGCAATCATGCACTCGAAACCCCATGGGTACCGATGGAGGCATACCCCGCTCGCAATCCATAGTACGGCTTGACCGACCCTGGGATTCACATGCTTTTACTTTTCCTTTTTTACGGGTTTTCTTCTCTTTTCGAGGATTACACGGACAACCCGCCAGCAGAACACACCAAGGAGGCAGGGAGCTCTGGCTTACAAGGGAATCCCCAGGTGGTCTCCACTAAACCGTTGCCATAATTGCTTTTCATACTCGCATGTAGCTCGCCCTTGGTGGCGGCGTGTTAAATAGACTTACTTGCTTATCACATTACTTGTACAAAGTACGCCGCGACGTACTAGTTACATAACAATGGTGAATACATGGTAGCGTTAGCTTATTACTTCATTTTCCTGTTTCCTCACCTCGGTATTAATTACTCATTGCACACGTACACCATGGTACGTCTTACTACGCCAGGGGCTTCATTACACCACGCATCACGACAATAAAAGTCTGAACACTTTTACAGTATAGTTCGGCACCCCGAACTTATAGCATTATATGCATCGGCTCCGAATCATGTCTTTGGTCAATAGTTGGGTTGCCCGGCTCCTGTGCTTACTACCTTACGTTCCGCTACATCGGCTAGGGTAGTAAAGGGAGAACTAATGTGATTGTGTCCCAGTTCTTCCAGACGAGCACCTCAGTAGAGAAAGCCGAAAACTGACTGTCATGATGCGACAAGAGCCGGTCAGCTGTTCGAGTGGTTCCAAATCGTTGGAGATATTTTCCGCTTCTTGCGAAGAATCGGTTCTTGATTAGGCGTGTATAACGCCCCTAATTCGGCCTTCCGAACAATAGGGGCTTCCCCAACTTTATTAATTGTCAAACGTCTATGGCTAAGTGAGGGCAGTAAAGGCCGCATAGTCCGATTGCCTTGTTCGTTGTGCGAAACACCTCCTTTAAGGACCAAAATGTGGAGTAAAGAGTGTTTAGATTTATCCCGAACACCCCCATAATTTCTACGTGGGGGCAGAAGCCGACGACTGGTCAACCCTCAGATTTAATAAACGGCCGCACAGGAGGTAAAATTTAGATCATAAACATTATACTACATAATATCATTGTTCCATATTACAGAACAAGGTAATACACATGTTCTCATGGGAATATAACATCCTTCGAACATTGCTCCGCCACAAGGCGTGACCCCTCCAGAACACCATCAAAATAGTGCTAGGGCCGACGATGCTCCTTGCCCTCTGGCGGTCCCTCGGTCATCAGCTTCTTGGCATCCAGCCCAATGCGTCTTGACACGGGGAAAGGCCATACGCGCACCTTCAATGCAGACCGACCGCTTCACGGCTTCGAGCCGCGGTCAGGCACTCACCAGCCGCTGCACAAGTCCGAAGTAGCTGCTAGGTATAGGATCGGCAGGCCACAGCCGGACTATCAGGTCCTTCATGGCTAGCTCCGCCAACCTATGCAGCCCGACCAACTGCTTTAGCTGGTCGCTGAAGGGTACCGGATGTTCGGATCCCAGATGTTGGGACCAGAATAGCTTCTCCATAGACATCCCTTCCTCGGCTCTGTAATACTCGGCAGCATCCGATACACTATGTGGCAGATCCACAAATGCCCCTGGAAAATCCAAATTCAGGATAAGTACAAGGAATGTTTCTTCTATATACTTGCTATGCATGATGAAAGACTTACCCGCTCTAATCATCTTGGCCGCCTGAATCTCCTGGAGGGCGCTCTGGGCTTCAGCTCGTGCATCATGTGCGCTCTGGCGAACATTCGCCAATTCGGACTCTTGCGCCTTACAATCGCACTCCAGGGACTCAAATCTCTCTATCGCGCCCTGGAGCTGTTGCTGCCCCTCGCCAACCCGGGCCTTGTGCTTCTCACGCGAGGCACATTCCTTGGTCGCTTTGTCCTCGGCCTCGGCTAGCACCTTCTTAAGGGTCTCCACCTCGGTCGCGGTCCCTAATAAAGTTTATGACAATTTAGTCCATCCGGACTATTCATTTTCTAGAAATATACCTACAGGTTACCGCATACTTGGTTATCCTCCAGCTGCTTCTTCACGAGGCCGAGCTCCTCCTCGGCCCGCTCCAGTTTCTGCTTCAGGCCGGAGACCTCCGCAGCATGAGCAGTGGCTGCCTTAAGCAATACCTGCTTATTCACACAGACAACTCATGTTAGACTCCTGCGATATTTCTTCTCGATCCTCTGTTCAGCTTTTCTTCACGAACACCAAACCGAGCATCAGGGGCTACTATCTATACTGTGATATTTTTTACAATCACTTACCTCAAAGCCCGTTAGAAGGCTAGTGCAGGCTTCGGTCAGTCCGCTTTTGGCGAACTGAACCTTCTCTATCACTGTGTCCATAAGGACACGATGTTCATCCACATTAGAGGCGCCTCGTAGCGCCTCTAGCAGATTATCCGGCGCCTCTGGTTGGACAGAGGTCACCGGGGGAACAGGCACATTCCCTCCTTGAAGGGAATGCCGTTCTTTGGACCCTGGAGCCGTGTAGATCTCCGGAATGGTATCTAGCTGAGGTCCAAAGGGAACTCGGGCCCCGTCACCAGTTCCCATGGGGACTTTTTCCCCCCATGTCCGGCGGCCGAAAAATCATCCTGGGGTGTCACCCCGATGAATTCCGGAATCTCCCCCCGGCCTGGGTAAGCCTTTTTGGACACCACCTCGTCATCACCCTTGGGTGAGACAGAATAAGCAGGTGGCGGAGATGTGCTAGCCCTCTCCTTTGAGCCCAGCGAATCCTTAGTCGAGGACTGCGGGGAGCCATCGCGTGCCGGACTACAGTAACAAGGCTAACAATATATCAATACTATGAAACAGGAAGGCCGTACATTTGCGGATTCTGGTACTTACGAACCGGCCCGAGGCTTGGTCCGGCGAGTTCGTTCAGGACTGCTATCAATATCCCACACGGAGTTATCCGTTTGGGAGCCTTTAACCTTCTTGGGTGCTTTCGCCTCCGGATTCGGGGGAGCCACCCTCTTCTTCCTCCCCACCACAGGTGGGGAATCATTTTCTTCTTCTTCCTCTTCGTCGTCATCGGATGAAGATGAAGTCTCGTCCTCGGACGACATGTCCGGAGCACCCTTTTTGCAAGAGCCTTTCTTGGCCCCTTTGGCCGCTTTCTTGGCCGTCTTCTCCGGCACATCATACGGCGCCGGAAACAACATCTTCGTCAGAAGTGGGAATTCTTCCTCCTCAGGAAGCGGAGCCGGACAGCTAATCTGCTCCGCCACCTTGATCCAGGCCTGGTGAAGTAGATGGAGGAGCTTAGTATCCATCCTCAAAATATGCTGGTGAAGGGTATACCTCGAAAGCATTAAAAGACTTACCGAATTGGCATGGCGCTGTGAGCTAAGCCCGCGATTTTTAGTTGTGGGCGGGGGCGCCTCGCCCACCTTGAAGAGCGCTTTCCAGATGCCTTCGTGCATTGTGCCGAAGAGCCCTCGCAGCGTCTGGTGCACGGCGGGGTCGTACTCCCACAAATAGCAAGCTCGACGTTGACACGGAAGGATCCGGCGAATGAGCATGACCTGGATCACATTCACAAGCTTGATCTTTTTGGTTATCATGTTCTGGACGCATGTCTGGAGCCCAGTTATCTCATCCAGGGATCCACAGGTCAGGCCCTTCTCTTGCCAGGAAGTGAGCCGCATCGGAACTCCGGATCGGAATTCGGGGGCTGCTACACAAATGGTGTCACGCGGCTCGGTGACGTAAAACCACCCCGACTGCCATCCCTTCACCGTCTCCGCGAAGGAGCCTTCCGGCCAGGTGACGTTGGGCATTTTGCCCACCATGGTGCCTCCGCACTATGCTTGTTGACTACTCACCACCTTCGGTTTCACGTTGAAGGTCTTCAGCCATAGGCCGAAGTGAGGCGGGATGCGAAGAAAAGCCTCGCAAACAATGATAAATGATGAGATGTTGAGTATATAGTTGGGGGCTAGATCATGGAAGTCCAACCCATAGTAAAACATCAATCCACGGACAAATGGATGAAGGGGGAATCCAAGCCCGCGGACGAAATGTGTGAGGAACACAACCCTCTCATTGGGCTCGGGGGTAGGGACAATTTGCCCTTTCGTAGGGAGTCGGTGAGCAATCTCCTTAGCTAAATAGCCGGCCTCCCGGAGCCCCGTGATGTCCTTCTTCTTGATGGAAGAGGCCATCCACTTGCCTCCAGCTCCGGATCCGGACATGATTGGAGTGCCTTCTCGAACGAGGAAAAACTAAAGCTTGGGCGTTGGAGCTCGAGGACGGAAGGATTGGAGATGAAGAAGGGTGTGGGAAAAGGGAGAGTGTCCTTATCCCCTTATAAAGGCCGCGATTGTCAAGCGCATCCCCACTCGTCCTAAAAACTCGCCTATTCCCAAGGCAAGATGTGCCAATAGCAGCCGCGTCTCGAAATGTGGGATGGCAGATGAAAAACGGTTCGGAATTATGACCGAACAAACGCGATGTCGTGTTGTAAAAAAGCTATCAACAGATCAGATTCGTGCAAATATTATATTCTCTCTACGGTTATACCAGGTACGGATACAATCATCGCATCCGAAGACTGTCTTGGAGTTCGGAGAAAGGGGAACCCGCCTTGCAATTCCGAAGACAATCTGCGCGCCGGACTCCTCGTCATTGAAGCCAGGTTCAGGGGCTACTGAGGGAGTCCTGGACTAAGGGGTCCTCGGGCGTCCGGTCTGCTATCCATGGGCTGGACTGATGGGCTATGAAGACATGAAGACCGAAGATCATACTCGTGTCCGGATTGGACTCTCCTTGGCGTGGAAGGCAAGCTAGGCGACCAGCTGTGAAGATTCCTTCTTATGTAACCGATCCCATGTAACCCTAGATCTCTCCGGTGTCTATATAAACCGGAGGGCATAGTCCGGATAGGACACATTCATTACCATATATACATAGGCTAGGCTTCTTGGGTTTAGCCATTACGATCTCGTGGTAGATCAACTCTTGTAATACTCATATTCATCAAGGTCAATCAAGCGGGAAGTAGGGTATTCCCTCCATAGAGAGGGACCGAACCTGGGTAAACATCGTGTCCCCCGTCTCCTGTTACCATCAACCCCAGACGCACAGTTCGCGACCCCCTACCCGAGATCCGCCGGTTTTCACACTGACAGGGGGTACCCAGACCCGTCTGCCTACGGCCCAGCGCGTGGCTCCATCGACGGCCCGGCGGGGCCCAACACCAGGAATTCACGAGCAAGACCCTCGCGAGGTCCCCACCTCGCGAGGCGAATGACGACAAGGCTTCCGGAAGAGTGGTCCCCCGAGGCTGCCTCCCGAGGAGCGGATATCTCTTGTCTTGCACCCACCTCATGAGGTGTGTGATGAAGCGAGCCAGGACGACCAAGACCAGGAGGGCGCCAGCGGGCGCTTGTGTCGGTGTCAAAACCGGTGGATCTCGGGTAGGGGGTCCCGAACTGTGCGTCTGGGATCAAGGGCACCAGGAGATGGGGGACACGATGTTTACCCAGGTTCGGGCCCTCTCTATGGAGGTAATACCCTACTTCCTGCTTGATTGATCTTGATGAATATGAGTATTACAAGAGTTGATCTACCACGAGATCGTAATGGCTAAACCGTAGAAGTCTAGCCTATGTGTATATGGTAATGAATGTGTGCTATCCGGACTATGCTCTCCGGTTTATATAGACACCGAAGAGATCTAGGGTTACACGGGGTCGGTTACATAAGAAGGAATCTTTGCAGTTGGCCCCCTAGCTTGCCTTCCATGCCAAGGAGAGTCCAATCCAGACAGGAGTATGGTCTTCAGTTTTCATGTCTTCACTGCCCATCAGTCCGGCCCATGGATAACAGACCGGACGCCCGAGGACCCCTTAGTCCAGGACTCCCTCAGTAGCCCCTGAACCTGGCTTCAATGACGAGGAGTCTGGCGCGCAGATTTGTCTTCGGCATTGCAAGGCGGGTTCCTCTTTTTCCGAACTCCCAGATAGTCTTCCGACGTGATGATTGTATCCGGACCTGTTACACACCACACATAACCGCAGAGAAAATATAATATTTGCACGGATCTAATCTATTGACCGTTTCTTTACAACACGGCATTGCGTCTGTCCGGTTATGATTTCGAACCGTTTTTCTTCTGCCATCCCATGTCTCGAGACGCGGTGCTATTGGCATGTCTTGTCGAAGCAGAGATCATGTCCCCTTATTGCGGGATTCTCATCAATGCGAGCATGGGTAACCCAACCGTGCCATTTGCACAACCCTTGGGAATAGGCGAATCTTAAGGCGAGCGAGGAGGCGTTTGATGTTTGCTGCCTTTATAAGAGGATAAGGATCCCCTCTTCCTCTTCTCACGCTTTCTCTCTGTCTCCGCCTTCCCGATCTCGAGCTCCAGCGCCCAAGTTCTCATCTCCTTTCCACTCAAGCAACCATGTCCGGATCCGGTGGTCAGGGCAAGTGGATGGTCTCCTCCATCAAGGAGGAGGACATTACTGAGCTCCGAGCGGCCAGATATTTGGCGGAGGGAATCGCCCACCGCTTGCCGGCCGAGGGACAAATCGTCCCCACGCCGGAGCCCAACGAGAGGGTAGTATTCCTTCCTCATTTCTTCCGCAGGCTGGGGTTTCCACTCCACCCTTTCGTCCGCCGGCTGATGTACTATTACGCGATAGATTTCCATGATCTGTCCCCGAATTCCTTCCTCAACATTTCGGCGTTTATCGTCGTGTGCGAGGCCTTCCTCCGCATCCAGCCCCACTTTGGGCTATGGCTCAAAGTCTTCAATGTAAAGCCGAAGGTGGTGCATAGCCAGCAAGCGGAGTGCGGAGGAGCCATGGTGAGCAAGCTATCCAACGTCTCCTGGCCCAAAGGCACTTTTGTGGAGAAAGTAAAGGAATGGCAGAAACAGTGGTTCTACATCACAAAACCTCGCAGCACCACCTAGGCCGGGGCTGCCGAATTCCGCTCCGGTGCTCCCATGCGACTCACCTCCTGGGTCGAGAAGAGTCTGGACTGGTGTTCACCTGACGAGCTGATAGCGTTGCAGACATGCGTTCAAAGCATGGTGACCAAGAACGTCAAGCTCATTGACATCATCCAGGTGATGCTGGTCCACCGGATTCTTCCGTTCCAGCGCCGAAGCAGCCCTTTGTGGGAGTTCAATTCGAAGAAACACCATACCTTGGTGAGGCTCTTCGAGACTACCCACGAAGGTGCCTGGAAATTGCTTTTTAAGGGCAATGAGAAGCCACCGGCCACGGATTCAGACTGTGGCCACGATTGTACACACCCCGCCAGCAAGGTATGCTATTTCTGACGCATCCCCAACCTCATTGTTTCGAGGGTGACGTCTGAGCTTTTATTATGGTTCCTTTAGGACTAGATGGAGAGGGCAAAGCGGATCCAGTGTCCGGCTCCGCTGCCCGAAGAACCGGTCATCCCGCACCTAGCGGAGATGCTGGCGCTGGCGTCGTATAAGGCGCTGGAGAAGAAGGCCAAGAAGAAGGCAAAGGGGGCCAAGAGTGGCCTCTGCCGTAAGGGCACTTCGGACGTGGGGTCCGAAGATGACGAAACTCATTCTTCTGTCCCTGAGGACAATGACGAGGAAGAGGAGGAGGAGAAAAACAATCCTCCCCCTGAGGAGAGGAAGAAGAAGAGGGCGGCTCCGGCGCGTCTAGAGGCGGAGACGCCCAAGAACGGGAAGGGCGTTCCAGCAGTCAACACCACGTGGGACGTTGACAGTAGTCCAGAACGACGCCCCCGCACTAAGCCCCAGGCCGCATCGTAAGTGACACGGTCTATTTATGCGCACCTTCAGCCCTTTTTCTTTATTATTTTAACATGGTTAACCACACCATTGTAGTCCGGCCCGTGACCTTATTGAGAGATCCTCATCTGGAGGTTCGTTGGCTCCATCGGAGATGGCGAGCCAGTCGCCACCGCTGGCCAGGGATGACACCGAAGTGCTGTCCCGGAGGATTGCTCCGAAGGGAGGATCTCAGGACATTGCCCGGGAGGCGCCACAAGGCGAGACCTCCACTGCCGGACACATGGGGGAGCTAATCCACATGGAGACTGGCGAAGAGGGCCGTGTCCAGTTAGGCCCTCAGCCGAATACAATTCCGGAGACCCATATGGCTCTGGAGTTGGGCGAGCATCCCCCTTTGAAGGAGGGGGCGCACCGCCTCCACCAGTGGCTCCTGTCCATCCAGGAGTGCCGAATGACCTGATGGGGGCTCTGCGAAGCGCCTCCGTCGTGGACGAGCACCGCGTCCTTATGGGTGCGGTGATCGAGAAGGTTCAGTCCGCCAAGAGCGGACTGAATGAAGCCTGCAGCAGCCTGTTACCAGGTTTCGAGGTAAGAAAGAGAAAAACCCCGTGTAGTCTGTAGCCCCTGAGACGTTGTCCGGTGTTCGGCGAGAAGAACCAGACAGAGGATCAATCCTTAATTATAAGAGGCTGACTAAGTATGTATTGATAAGCAGGCGTCCCTGTTGGTCGCGACCTCGCATGCTGCCGAAGTCTCTGAATTGAAGCAGAGGCTGGAGCGGACTGAGAACGAGCTCGGCGAGGTTACAATTCGGCTTCAGGAGAAGCAAGGTGAGTAACGTCTTGCTGTATGTTTCGGAAAGCGTGGGCGATGTATATTGACTGTAGTGTCGTAATATGTGCAGGAGCCGCGACCGAGGTTGAGGCCCTGATGAAGGCCCTGGGCGAGGCCGATGAGAAAGCTATCCAGCAGCAAGCCGCCCGTAAGAAGCTCGAGGCCCGGGTCAAGGAAATCCAGCAGGAGCTCCAGGATGCGGTTAAAAAATGTGAGACCTTGGAGAATGATGCATCGGCTCAAGAGGCCGAGCTCACCAAGGCTCGTCAGAGCACAGTGACCGCACGGAATGAGGCCCAGGCCGCTCTCCAGGAGATCTAGGAGGCCAAGAAGATCATGGCGGGTAAGGCATTTAAGATGCAAAGCAAGTATGCGGAGAAGCAATACCTTTTACTAACCCGGGTTCGGAGTTCCCCAGGGGCTTTTGCGGATCTACCACGCAGTGTATCAGACGCTGCAGAGTTCTACCGAGCCGACGGAGGAGGTTCTACGGAGAAGCTATTCTGGTCACAGTACGCGACGCCAGAGCATCCCGTGTCCTTCACCGACCAGCTGAAGCAGCTGGTGGAGCTGCAGAGGGTGGCCGAACTAGCCATGAAGGATTTGACAATCCGGCTATGGCCAGCCGAAGCTATGCCTGGCAGCTACTTCAGACTCGTGAGGCGTCCGGTGGAGGCCTATCCGCGGCTGATCGTCATCAAGTGCTCCGCCTGTATTGAAGGTGCCCGTATGGCCTTCGCTCGCTGCAAGATGTGGTGGGTGAAGATGAACGCTGTTGAAGTTGCCAGCGGGCCGCCGGAGGGCAAGGAACACCGCACACCCGAGCGATATTTGGCGGATGTCGTAGAGGGGTCTCGACTTGTGGCGGCACAATGTTCGTAGGACATTGTATTTGAATAAATGTATTCATGTTGCCTTTGCCTTGTATTATGGGAACAAAGCCGGTGTTTGTAAAATAATTTTGTTATGCTTTGAATTGTTTCCTCCTGTGCGGCCGTATAATATGTAATCTGAGGGTTGGCTAGTCATCGGCTTCTGCCCTCATGTAGGTAGTACGGAGGTGTTCGGGATGGATTCTAAACAATCTTGATCCAATTATATGGTCCTTTGAAGGAGTTGTTTAGCGCAACGTACAAGGCAATCGGACTGTACGGCTTGAACGCCCTCACTTAGCCATAGGAGTTTTATAATTAAGCAAATGCGCAGCCCCTGGTCCAAGCCAGGGTGCTGTCAGCATCTGATCGGGAAGTGCCGATCGTTCGCATGACGCGGAAAAAATCTCCAACGATTTTGTAACCCTCGAAGAGCTGACCGGCTCTCGGCGTATCATGACAGTCAGTTTTCGGCTTTCTCTACTGAGGTGCTCATCTTGTCAAGGCCAGGGCACAATCGTAGTAGTTCTCCCTTTACTACCCTGGCCGATAGAGCGGAACGTAGGGTAGCAAGCACAGGAGCCGGGCAACCCAACTATTGACCAAAGACATGATTCGGAGCCAATGCATATAATGCTAAATTCGGGGTGCCGAACTTGTACATAGGAAGTGTTCGGACTTTACTGCCGTATTGTGGGGCGACAAGTAGGCCCTGGCGAATATGAAACGTACGGAAGAGGATCCATGCAGCGGATAAGCAGATCAAAATAAAACGAAGTAAGAAGCGAAAACCACAGAAACTGGGCCACGAACCATTTTTATTATAACTGGACGGATACGTCAAGGCGTATCTTGTACATATGGTGCGAGAAGTATCCGGGCTATTCAACATGCCGGGATCAGTAGGGCGCAGCGTGCGGGTCCTGAGAAATAAGTTTGAATATTGTCAATAAGAACGTATAAAGGTTACCCTACACACCTGTGCTGCTTGCCTCCGTTGTATGCCAATCCTTCTAAAGGACTTGCTATCAGGCCCACGGAAAAAGGAACCGGAAACAAGAAAAAGGTAAGATTATGTGTGTCCAGGATCTGTCTGGCCAGACTATAGACCCCGGGCTATCTTGTGCCTCCGTCGATGTCCATGGAATTTTGAATGCGTAATTGTGTACAGGTGGTACGAATGCCACTACCTCATTGGGATTGGGACGGAGGCCGGATTGCTAGTCGAGCTCTTGACGAGCCGCACCGTCCTGTTGTAGTGTAGTCCGAGATCTCTTGATGACATCCGAGGGCTCGGCAGCCATACTATGGTGCTGCTTGAGAAGGCCGCTCTGTACTTCTGCTGCTAGGGCGGTGGTGTGCGCCTCTGTTCGTAGGGAGCGTTCCGTATTGCCATTGACTGTTATGACGCCGCGTGGACCGGGTATCTTGAGATTGAGATAAGCATAGTGTGGCACTGCGTTGAATCTAGCAAACGCGGTTCGTCCGAGCAGTGCGTGATAGCCGCTGCGGAAGGGGACGATATCGAAGATTAACTCTTCGCTTCGGAAGTTGTCCGGAGAACCGAAGACCACTTCCAGCGTGATTGAGCCCGTATAGCGGGCCTCTACGCCTGGTATGACTCGTTTAAAGGTAGTCTTTGTTGGTTTGATTCGCGAGGGGTTAATGCCCATCTTCCGCACTGTGTCCTGATAAAGCAGGTTGAGGCTGCTGCCACCGTCCATCAGGACTCGTGTTAGGTGAAACCTGTCAATAATTGGGTCGAGGACTAGTGTGGCTGAACCGCCATGGCGGATACTAGTTGGGTGATCGAAGGTGATCGGGAATGATGACCACGGATTGAATTTTGGGGCGACTGGCTCTACTGCGTAGACGTCCCTAAGTGCTCGCTTACGCTCCCTTTTGGGGATGTGCGTAGCGTATATCATGTTCACCATTTTGACTTGAGGGGGAAATTTCTTCTGCCCCCCAGTGTTCGGCTGCTGGGGCTCTTCGTCCTCGTCCTCACTTTGTGATCCCTTTTGCTTGTTTTCGGCATTTAACTTGCCAGCCTGCTTGAAAACGCAACAACCTCTGTTGGTATGATTAGCTTGCTTATCCGGGGTGCCGTGTATCTGGCACGGACGGTCGAGTATGCGGTCCAGGCTGGAAGGTCCTTCATTGTTCCTTTTGTAGGGCTTCTTCCGTTGGCCGAACTTGGTGCTAGTGAATCCGGCGTTGACCGTGGTGTCATCGGTATTGTTGCCATTGCTTCGACGTTTGTGTCTATTGCGCCGGAGCTTGCTAGTGCTGTTCTTGGCCTCGGCGGGGCCTGTCTCGCTAGCTGTGTTGTTACTACGGGCCAGCCAACTGTCCTCTACCACGCAAAAGCGGGTCATGAGTGCCGTGAGGGCTGCCATGGACTTCGGCTTTTCTTGGCCGAGCTGGCGTGCTAGCCATTCGTCATGGATGTTGTGTTTGAAGGCTGCTAAGGCCTCGGCATCCGGACAGTCAACAATCTGGTTCTTTTTGGTTAGGAACCTAGTCCAGAATTTTTCGGTTGATTCTCCAGGTTGTTGAACTATGTGGCTTAAGTCATCGGCGTCTAGTGGCCGGACATATGTTCCCTGTAAGTTGTCCAGGAAGGCTTCTTCCAAGTCTTCCTAGCTGCCGATAGAATTTTCAGGCAGGCTGTTAAGCCAGTGCCGAGCTGGCCCTTTGAGCTTTAGTGGGAGGTATTTAATGGCGTGGAGGTCATCTCCTCGAGCCATATGGATAAGGAGAAAATCCTCGATCCATACTACGGGATCGGTTGTGCCGTCGTATGATTCAATGTTTACAGGCTTGAACCCCTCGGGGAATTCGTGATCCAGTACTTCATCTGTGAAGCATAGAGGGTGTGCGGCGCCTCTATATCGGGCCACGTCGTGGCGTAGCTGTGACGGAGTCCGTCTGCGGTATTCGGCCCGGGTGTGGTTAGATTTATCACGTCCGAATAGGTAGCTGTCGTCGTGCCTCAAGGCACGCCCTCGCGATCCGTAAATCGATCTTGTATGTCCTGCTCTATCGTCCAGGATCTGCCGGAGGTCGTACGTGTGACCCCGAACTCTTCCGTCTCTATTTTTACGAGGCGGTGGGGCAGGCTGCTGTTCGGCCTGAGTTGCCGCTTTATCCCGGCTGCAGGGTGGCCGGTCGGCCGCCCTGTCTCGACCACGTGGTGGTCGTTCCGCATTACGCAATGGAGATGTGTGCTCTGGTGCTTCCTCATCGAAATGAGGTAGCAGTATGCGTTTCGGGTAGCTCTTTGTTGGGCGCCTGAGGCCGTATTCTTCGGCTGTCAGGACATCAGTCCACCTGTCGACGAGCAGATCTTGTTCAGCTTGAAGCTGCTACTGTTTCTTTTTCCGGCTCTTCATAGTGGCTATGAGCTGAAGCTTAAAGCACTCCTGCTCCAGAGGATCCTCACGCACGATGAAGTCTTCGTTGCCGAGGCTTGTCTCCTCCTCGGAAGCTGGACGGTAACTGTCGTCCTCCGAGTCATCTTCTATGGCCTGTTCGTCAGGGTTGTCTTGCCTGTTGTTATGTTCCTCCTGTTCGGATGTAGCTCCGGCAGGGTCTTCATTGTTTTCGGCGTCGCCTGGAGTACTATTCTCTCCGGTGCCGGTGTTTTCGTCCTTTGAGCGATGAAGCTTAGAACGGCGCTTGGGGCGTCGGCGCTTGGACTGTGTCTCAGAGGTTTTATTTGCATCTGGATCTTCGTTGTAGTCGCCAGATCCTTTGGGTGTATCAACCATGTACACGTCGTACGAAGAGGTAGCCGTCCAACGTCCGGTGAATGGTGGGTCTTGGCCTTGCTCCATATCAGCATCGTCGTCCATACCGTCGATGTCTTCAGAGCCATAGTCAAGCACGTCGGTTAAGTCATCGACAGTGGCTATGAGTGGGTGGCGGGTGGGAAGCAAAATTCCTCGTCATCCGTCTCTAGCTCGACCCGAACATATTTCGGCTGTGAGCCCTCCTCCAAGGAGAAGTTCTTTAAAGAATTTAGTATGTCACCAAAAGGTGAGTGCTGGAAGAAGTCTGCGGCACCAAATTCGAAAATCGATAACCGATCCAGCTCGGTGTCCGCAGGCGCGTCTGATCTGGAATGTGTAGCCAAAAACGAGTCCGGGGTTCCATTGACACAAATATTGTAGGATGTCGAGTCCGTGTGCGGCTCCAACGTCGTGGACTTTGTGGCCTCGAAGGGCACGATCTGCTTCGGTTCTGAGGCCGTTGCAGCAACAGGATCCATCTCCTGGGTGTGATCCGATGACAGATTTAAGTCATGTTCATCGGAGAGAGGGGGAGCGACTGCCGCAGTCTTGAATCCATCGGAGATCAAGTCTCCGCGAGTATCCGTGACGCAATTCAAGATTCCATATCTGACCTGATGGCCAGGGCGTGACTATCGACCTACTCCAGATGGCCAAGAGAGTTGGCCCGCAGTACGAAGTCGCCGAACACAAAGGTTTGTCCGGGGAGGAAGGTTTCTCCTTGAGCGGCGCCATTACTGACGATCGAAGGGACTATCGAATCATTTGCCGATGGCATAGTGGAACTCTCAATGAAAGCACCAATGTCGGTGTCAAAACCAACGGATCTCGGGTAGGGGGTCCCGAACTGTGCGTCTGGGATCGACGGTAACAGGAGACGGGGGACACGATGTTTACCCAGGTTCGGGCCCTCTCTATGGAGGTAATACCCTACTTCCTGCTTGATTGATCTTGATGAATATGAGTATTACAAGAGTTGATCTACCACGAGATCATAATGGCTAAACCCTAGAAGTCTAGCCTATGTGTATGTGGTAATGAATGTGTGCTATCCGGACTATGCTCTCCAATTTATATAGACACCGGAGAGATCTAGGGTTACACGGGGTCGGTTACATAAGAAGGAATCTTTGCAGCTGGCCGCCTAGCTTTCCTTCCACGCCAAGGAGAGTCCAATCCAGACACGAGTATGGTCTTCGGTTTTCATGTCTTCACAGCCCATCAGTCCGGCCCATGGATAACAGACCGGACGCCTGAGGACCCCTTAGTCCAGGACTCCCTCAGCTGGAGAGGATAGTTCCCTCTTTGGTGCTAAGGAGGGAAGGACGTACGCGGGTTCCCTAGGAATCCCCTAAAGGTTTCCATTCCAGTACAACAAGACAAAGACCACTGGCTCAACAGGAAGGAGGTTATCGCCGAGCCCACCACTGCGTCATGACCAGAAGATTTGCAGGTGAAGACCAACTTTAGTCAGGATAGGGTGTACTCTTGTCCCCCTTCAAAATTGGTCGTTGTGGTATCCCTTCTCGCCTAAACCATGAGGGAAGAGGACAAAGGCCAGAATAAATATAGGCTAGTCTCCACCGTAGAGAGTGATCAAATCTGGACGATCGACTCTTGAGCCCTCGAGGGGCAGTTCATCCTCATCCTCCTCGCGAGGCAATCCACCACAAAGCAGGAGTAGGGTTTTACACCGCAGGGTGGCCCAAACCTAGGTAAACCACCATGTCCCATCCTTCTTCCATCTTGCACGCGCTCGACGTAGCTTCGCTGTGAGATAGCGAGCGGCAAGCAGTGACTAAGCGAGGTTCATCGTGCGCACCCCAAAGTTTGAACCTTTCTCGAGTCCGTGGAGCCCTAATTCCGACATTTGGCGCGCCAGGTAGGGGTGCACCAAGGCTCTTTCGTTCCGTCCTCATTCTTTCTTCGCAGTCTCCATGGCTGATGCTCATCGAGTTTGTGCCGAGCGTCGTGCGGCTCGCGTCGCCATTATGGTAGCGGTGGGCCGTGATGCTTCCCGCAACTCCGTTTTTGCCGCGGCTAACGCTGCCACCGACCCTGCTGCCCACGAGCAGCAGGACTCCTCTCTGTCGCCATCCATGCAGCGCGACGGCCACACAGCCACTCCTTCTCTCACCTCGGCCACGGCTTCGTCCTCTCATGCTTGTCGCGGGCCGACGAATGCGCAGGCGGCGCTACTCATGGCGCGGGAGCTACTACGCTACAGCTCGGCCAATAAGGGCTACGACGCCTGGCTTGGCCACATCACCGAGCTCGTCAACGTCGCGGGCGAGGCCCCGACGCTCTCGCACTCGCTCTGTTCCCCGCCCCCTCGGGCATGCGACGTGGCGCATGGCGCACGCCCACCTCTTCCTCTATGCACCAACGACGTCGAGCCGCATGTGGCGCCGGCCCAGGATGAGGTGCAGCGGCCACACCACGACGCGCGTGCGCTCCTCACAGTGCCACGCCAGCACCAAGACCGAGCCGTGTAGGAAGGTGCGGCGCATGGGCGCGAGGACCGTGTTCCCCCAGTGCGTGTCCTGCCCGTGAGCGCCACGGGCTGCCGCACTTTCACCCACGAGCAGCGCCAGGTGGTTTGGCTAGTCAAGTTCAAGCCGGAGCTGCCACCACGCTACAACAGCGTCCATGACCAGACGGAGTTCCTCCAGCTCTACTTATTGAGCATCAAGGCGGCCAACAACGACGACAAGGTCATGGCGAACTGGTTCCCTATGCCCTCAAGTATGGAGTGCACTCCTGGCTCATGCACCTCCCGGAGGGGACGATCTCCTCGTGGGACGAGCTCTACAAGCGGTTCATCACCAACTTCCAGGGCACCCGCGACCACGCTCTCACCATCAACGACCTGTGGCGCGTGAAGCAGCGCCCCGACGAAACTCTCCGCAAGTACATTAAACGCTTCACCCAGGTCCGCCTCAAGATTCCGAAGGCCTCCGGTGAAGCCATCATCTTGGTGTTCACCGAGGGCGTCACGAACGTCAAGATGAGCGAGGAGCTCGCCATCCATGACGATTTGTGTACGGTGCTGGAGATGTTCAACCTAGAAAATGCTACCTCTTGAGCTTGCATTGGTTTTTCCCTTGAAGAGGAAAGCATGATGCAGCAAAGTAGAGTAAGTATTTCCCTCAGCTTTTGAGAACCAAGGTATCAATCCAGTAGGAGAAAACGCACAAGTCACCGAATACCTGCACAAAACAAACACCAACTTGCACCCAACGCGACAAAGGGGTTGTCAATCCCTTCACAGTTATTTGCAAAGTGAGATCTGATAGAGATGGATAAACGGTAAAGTGATATTTTTGGTATTTTTAGTTTAAGGAACGGAAAGTGAAAGATTGCAAGATAGTGGGACGGCGACAGAAATTGGCAAGTTGACG
The DNA here is from genome assembly GCF_018294505.1 of Triticum aestivum. NCBI lineage: Eukaryota > Viridiplantae > Streptophyta > Magnoliopsida > Poales > Poaceae > Triticum > Triticum aestivum. The sequence continues at coordinate 190,480,565 of NC_057802.1, forward strand.
GGAAACTAGTTGTAACACCCACGATGCGACTATATCTCCCACGTGTCGAGGCACGACTTAGAGGCATAACCGCATAGTGGTTTTGTCGCAAGAAGGGTCATCTTCACACAATCCCATGTAATGAACGAGAATGGGATAAAGAGTTGGCTTACAATCGCCACTTGACAAGCGTCGGTCCATTCCGAGAAAGTTTGACACCCACACACGAAAGAAAATGAAAGGGGTGCACCGGGGGAGATAGGAGCGCCGGATTGCAAAACGGACAACGGGGAAAATGCTCGGATGCATGAGACGAACACGTATGCAAATGCAATGCACATGATGACATGATATGAAAATGCATGACATGACAAAATGCAAAATGAAAGACAAAACCCGACCACGGAGGGAATATCATAACACATAGCCGAAAATGGCAAGAGTCGGAGTTACAAATATGGCAAGTTACATGCGGGGTGTTACAACACTCCACCACTACGAGAGGATCTCGTCCCGAGATCTAGGACTGAAAGAACTCCGGATATTCGGAACGGAGATGGTCCTCGCGTTCCCAGGTGGCTTCCCGGTCGGAATGGTGCGACCACTTCACTTTCAGGAATTTGATTGACTTGTTGCGAGTCTTGCGCTCAATTTCTTCAAGAATGGCAACGGGGTGCTCATGATAAGACAAATCTTCTTGGAGGTCAATCTCTTCGAAGTTGATAGTGCGCTTAGGCGTCTTGAAGCACTTGCGGAGCTGTGACACGTGGAACACATTGTGCATGTTCGCGAAGTTGGAAGGAAGCTCAAGTTGATAGGCGAGGTCGCCTCTTTTGCCAATGATCTTGAAAGGACCCATGTATCTAGGGGCAAGCTTCCCTTTGATACCGAAGCGACGAGTGCCTTTCATTGGAGAGACGCGGAGGTAGACATGGTATCCAATCTCGAAAGCCAAATCACGATGCTTACTATCATAGTAACTCTTCTTACGTGATTGCGCGGCTTTGAGATTATCACGGATGACTTTACACATTTCTTCAGCTTCAGTGATTAAGTCATTGCCAAGAAGTTGGCGTTCACCAGTCTCTGACCAATTGAGAGGAGTACGACACTTTCTGCCATAGAGAATCTCGAATGGGGCCTTGCCCGAACTTGCTTGGAAGCTGTTGTTGTAGGAGAATTAAGCATAAGGAAGACAATCTTCCCATTTCATGCCAAAGGAAATGACACAAGCCCTGAGCATATCTTCAAGAATTTGATTGACTCGCTCGACTTGGCCACTAGTTTGAGGATGGAAAGCTGTGCTGAAGCGAATGTTAGTGCCCATGGCCTTCTGGAAGGAGTCCCAGAACTTAGAGGTAAAGATGCTTCCACGATCTGAAGAAATCAATTGTGGAATGCCGTGCAAGGAGACAATTCTGGAGGTGTATAGTTCTGCCAGCTGAGCTGCTGTGATGGATTCTTTGATTGGAAGGAAATGAGCCACTTTAGAAAGCTTGTCGATGACAATGAAGATAGCATCATTTCCGCGCTTGGACTTTGGAAAACCTGTCACGAAGTCCATTTAAATATGATCAAACTTCCATTCTGGGATAGCAAGAGGTTGGAGGAGACCAGCTGGTCATTGGTGTTCTGCTTTCACTCTTCGACAGACATCACATTCATTCACGAATTGAGCAATTTCTCGCTTCATTCGAGTCCACCAATACGACTGCTTGAGGTCATGATACATCTTCGTACTTCCAGGATGAATGGAAAGGAGAGAATTGTGCGCCTCGTTCATTATGACTTTCCTTAGATCACCTTTAGGAACGACAATCCGGTCCTCGAAGAATAAAGTGTCTCTGTCATCAATGCGATAGCACTTGTATTTGGAAAGACCCTTGTCGATACCACGTTTCACCTTCTTCACCATGGCATCAAGGAGTTGTGCCTCACGAATTTGATCTTCCAAAGTAGGAGATACTATGAGGTTGGCAAGAAAGCCTTGAGGAACAACTTGGAGATTCAGCTTACGGAAAGCTTCACAAAGATCCGGTTGAAAAGGCTTGAGAATTAAGCTGTTGCAATAAGCCTTCCTGCTTAAAGCATCTGCAATGACATTAGCCTTGCCTAGAGTATATTCGATACTCGGATTGTACTCTTGAATCATTTCGACCCATCGAGTCTGCCTGAGGTTGAGGTTGGGCTGAGTGAAGATATACTTGAGACTCTTGTGATCGGTGAAAATGTCCACTTGTCTTCCCAACAAGAGATGTCTCCACGTTATTAATGCATGGACAACTGCCGCCAACTCAAGATCGTGAGTGGGGTAGTTCTTCTCGTTGGGCTTCAACTGACGAGAGGTATAGGCCACAACTTTCTTCTCTTGCATTAACACAGCACCGAGACCTTGGAGAGAAGCATCAAAGAAAACTTCATACGGCTTTGATTCATCAGGAGGAGTCAAGACAGGAGCTGTGACTAGTTTCTCTTTGAGAGTGTTGAAAGGAACGTCACACTCAGGAGACCAGACATACTTCACATGCTTCTGGAGGAGGTTGGAAAGAGGCTTTGCAATCTTGGAGAAATTCTCAACGAATCTTCGACAATAGCTTGCAAGACCAAGAAAACTGCGAAGCTGCTTGACATTTTGAGGAGGTTCCCAATTCACAACTGCGGACACCTTCTCGGGGTTAACAGCGATGCCCTTGGCAGAGATGATGTGACCAAGGAAAAGGACTTCATCGAGCCAAAACTCACATTTGGAGAACTTCACATAGAATTGATACTCTCTGAGCTTGTCGAGCACCAATCGCAAATGTTTGGCATGGTCCTTCTTATTCTTTGAGAAGACCAAGATATCATCGAGATACACCAGGACGAATTCATTGGTATAGGGGTTGAAGATGTAATTCATCATCCGAGAGAACACTCAAGGAGCATTGACGAGGCCGAAAGACACGACAGTATATTCATAAGAACCAAAGCTTGTTCTGAATGCTGTCTTGGGAATATCTTCTTCACGAATGCGAATCTGATGATAACCCATACGAAGGTCAAGCTTCGAGAATACTTTAGCACCTTTGAGTTGCTCAAATAGCTCATTGATGTTGGGAAGTGGATACTTGTTTTTGATTGTCTTCTTGTTCAATGGACGGTAGTCGACACAAAGTCGGTCCGTGCCATCCTTCTTCTTGCCAAAAAGAACACCACAACCCCATGGAGAAGAACTCGGTCTGATCAAACCCAGACGCTCTTGTTCATCTAGCTGTTTCTTCAATTCCTTCAGCTCGTTGGGTCCAAGCTTGTATGGACGCTTGTAAACGGGTTCAGTACCAGGCTCTAGTTCGATAACGAACTCAACTGGCCGATGAGGAGGCATACCCGGAAGCTCTTCTGGAAAGACATCTTGATACTCGCAAACGACTGGAATTTGAGAGATGGCATTCAATTCGCCCTTCTCATTGAGAGAGAAAAACCGAATGGTTTCATCATGAGCGGCAAAAATAATGACATCCTCAGAAGAGTGTGTCAATTGAATTTCCCTGGCAGCACAATCAAGTTGAGCCTTGTGCTTAGAAAGCCAGTCCATCCCGAGAATAAGATCAATATCCGAGTCACCAAGAACAATTGGAGAAGACTGAAATTCATAGTCACCCATCTTGATGGAAACATCCAGAACCATCATACTAGAACTCAAACGTTTACCCGGAGAAACGACATCCATGGGTTTACTCAGATGAGAACAAGTGAATTCATCTTGGCAAAAAACAGTCTTGACATGAAGCAAAGCGATGCACCAGTATCGAAAAGAACTTTTGCGGGAATATCATTAACTGGAAGATTACCCATTATCACATCAGTAGATTCCTCCGCTTGAGCTGCATTCATCATGTTCACCTTTGCAGACTTTGGATTATGCTTGACCACTGCATTGCTGGAAGTTCTGACAGGAGGAGGAGGAGGAAGACGCCTTTGGTTGAAGCACTTGTTAGCATAGTGGCCTTTCTGCTGGCATTTGTTGCAAGTCACCTCTGAGAGTGGACGGTGATAAGGAGCATTGGACTTTGGAGCTTGATTCTGAGACTTGTTCTGATAGCCAGAGTTGGAAGAGTTGGAAGAACCATGGCCACCTTTGTTCTTCTGCTGGTAAGGCTGACGAAACGGAGGAGGAGGAGGCAACCAGAACTTCTGTTGCTTAGCTGTCACAAGTGAGGAAGAAGAAGACTGAACTGCGTCCCTGACTCTTTTCTTAGAAGCCTCACACTTGAGCTGAGCAGCCTCTTGCTTCAGTGCCATATTGTAGAATTGATCAAACTGAGTAGGCTCAACAAGAACGAGAGCTAACTGCAGATCCTCTTTAAGGCCACCTCTGAAGTGATAGATCATGCTCTTTTCATCAGGAACGTCTTGTTTAGCGAAGCGAGCAAGTTTCTGAAACTGGATGTTGTATTGATACACATACATGTTGCCTTGCTTGAGATTGCGGAACTCCTCACGCTTGCTCTCAACAACACTTTGTGGAATGTGGTGCGCTTTGAAGTCCCGACAGAAGTCAGTCCAAGTGATCACACGACCTCCTCTGGAATCTTTGTACTGTTGATACCAATCAACAGCTTGGTCCTTGAGCTGGAAAGAAGCGAACTTGACATAGTCCTCAGGCCTGACATTGCTACATTCAAAATGCTTGTTGATGTCCACGAGCCAATCATCGGCATCCGTGGCCTCGGCACAGTAGCTGAAAGACTTGGGCTGATTTGCGAGAAACTGGTTGAGTGTAGCGAAGTGAAACTGATTGTTGCCTTGACCTTGATTGCCTTGCCCTTGAGTACGTTCTTGCAAGAGTTGCAGAATCATATGAGCATTGGCGTTGGTGGCTGCCATGATTGATTGCCATGCCTCCGGAGGTGGAGGTGGTGGCGGAGGGTTCGCTTGACTCCCTTCATTGCGATCCGGATTCTGACGCGTTGGCGGAGCCATCCTGAAGAGGGTGACATCCGTAAGCATCTTGATTAGACAAATAGATGAGTAGAATCAACGGATAGAAATTGCAACATATAGTCTTCACAATAAACATTCGAACGAAGATGAACGAATGAATTCCGTAGTAAATCATCACACTTCCATAAGTTGAGAAGCCACTTGAAAAAGATATGGAATCAACATATGACTTCGAAGCAACTCCAATACTCCAATACAAAACAAAACAAGTATTGGCTTGCAGAATAAGCCGGAACAAACATATGATAGAGATTTCGTCCGAAGTTTTCGTGGTGGGGCCCACACGGGCTCAATCGTACAGCACCATCATGTACAAGGCTGTGCACATGACATATGAAGCGTCCCCGAGTCGGCATAGCCATGGACTCTTTAAGACACTACGAGACCACTGTAAAATCAACCGTGTACAGGCGGACCACTAGACGTCGAACCCCAATCTCATATCATGCGTTTGTCGGAAAGATATCCTAAGGCTACTTGAATTCCCACTTATAAACTCCCGAAACTTTCTGGTTATGCAATCTGGTGTAGGGGATACAGGGGACACAAAATATATCACCCAAACTAGCAATCCCTAGATCCAGCTGTATCCATCCGTCAACACATAACCAAGAAATCTTCGGAAATCGTTTACCTCAACCTTCGAAAAACATCCGTTATACAAGTTATGGCAATACTCCCAAACTCCCGCCCCAGTACTGGGTGGCGTCGAGGTGATCTCACCAACAACTGCATAAAAGAGATTTCGATGTCGGCGAAACTCAGGTATTCCAGAACTGCAACGATAAAATTGTGACGACAACACCTCGGAGCTCAACTCCCTGGGACACTGCCACAACCCCTAAATGACAGGAGGCACCAAGAACAATGTTCTCGTCACAAAACCATCGGAACGATTCCAAGATACCCGCGTGATCCTAAATTTTTTTTAGTGAAATTTGAGGAGAGAATAGTCAAAACTTCTACGTCAGGAGACCTCACCAGAGCGACGAAGGGACTGAGGAGTAAAAAGAATCCTACTCTCCGATATATATAATCCTAAGACTCAAAACATTTTTGTTATAGACTCAACAACGCCAGCGATTCGATCAAGCAGGGGGCTCCTAAGTCGGGGATGGCTCTGATTACCAACTTGTAACGCCCACGATGCGGCTATATCTCCCACGTGTCGAGGCACGACTTAGAGGCATAACCGCATAGTGGTTTTGTCGCAAGAAGGGTCATCTTCACACAATCCCATGTAATGAACGAGAATGAGATAAAGAGTTGGCTTACAATCGCCACTTGACAAGCCTCGGTCCATTCCAAGAAAGTTTGACACCCGCACACGAAATAAAACGAAAGGGGTGCACCGGGGGAGATAGGAGCGCCGGATTGCAAAACGGACAACGGGGAAAATGCTCGGATGCATGAGACGAACACGTATGCAAATGCAATGCACATGATGACATAATATGAAAATGCATGACATGACAAAATGCAAAACAAAAGACAAAACCCGACCACGGAGGGAATATCATAACACATAGCCGAAAATGGCAAGAGTCGGAGTTACAAATATGGCAAGTTACATGCGGGGTGTTACACTAGTATGATGTAAAATAGACCCTGGGGCCATAGGTTTCACTAGAGACTTCTCTCAAGATAGAAATTATTATGGTGGGTGAACAAATTACTGCCGAGCAATTGATAGAAAAGCGCAAAGTTATGACGATATCTAAGGCAATGATCATGAATATAGGCATCATGTCCCTGTCAAGAAGACCCAAACAATTCTGCATCTACTACTATTACTCCACACATCGACCGCTATCCAGCATGCATCTAGAGTATTAAGTTCATAAAGAATGGAGTAACGCATTAAGCAAGATGACATGATGTAGAGGAATTAACTCAAGCAATATGATGAAAACCCCATCTTTTTATCCTCGATGGCAACAATACAATACGTGCCTTGCTGCCCCTACTGTCACTGGGAAAGGACACCGCAAGATTGAACCCAAAGCTAAGCACTTCTCCCATTGCAAGAAAAACCAATCTAGTTGGCCAAACCAAATCGATAGCTCGAAGAGACTTGCAAAGATATCAAATCATGCATATAAGAATTCAGAGAAGATTCAAAAAATATTCATAGATAAGCTGATCATAAATCCACAATTCATCGGATCTCGGCAAACACACCGCAAAAGAGTATAACATCGAATAGATCTCCAAGAAGATCAAGGAGAACTTTGTATTGAGAATCAAAGAGAGAGAAGAAGCCATCTACCTACTAGCTATGGACCCGTAGGTTTGTAGTAAACTACTCACACTTACATCGGAGAGGCAACGGTGTTGATGTAGAAGCCCTCCGTGTCGGCGTTCTGGGAACGGGGGTCCCCAGACTTTCCTGCCTGCGGCCCATGGCGTGGCTCCACTAGCGGCCCCGTATGGCCCATCTTCACAAGCAAACACCCAAGACCCTCGCGAGGGGCCAAGCCTCGCGAGGCGGACGACACAAGACCTCCTAGGGGGCAGCCTCACCAGGCTGGCTCGCGAGGGGCGAAGAGATCAAGGCAAGGGGAACCTCGTGAGGTTCCCGTGACGTAAGCCATGAATACCAAGGCCAAGCGGGCGCCAACATGCACAGTGTCCTCATTTCCTCTTTGGTGCTAAAGAGGCAAGCGCAGGCGAGCAGTCCCGAGGCATCAGGCAAAGGTTTCCATATCGGTGCAACGAGACCAAGACTAGAAGGACGGCAAGACGGAGGTCACCGTGGAGCCCAAGACGGCGTCACCACCAGAGCCTTTGGCAGGAAAAGACCACCTTTAGTTAGGATAGCTTGTACTAGCTGTCCCCCTTCAAGCTGGTCGTTGTGGCATCCCTTCCCGCTCAATATCTGGGAGGAGGACCAGGGCCTCTCTAAATAGGACTAGCCACCACCATAGGAGCCAACTCATCTTGGATTAGACCATCCTCACCCACACAAGCTCACCGAGCACAAGAACACCTCTCCTCAGGAGGTTGTTCTTCCCTTGTACTGTTCATCCTCAGCCCAAGAGGCAATCCACCACACCACACTGGAGTAGGGTATTACACCACAACGGTGGCCCGAACCAGTATAAATCTTGTGTCCCTTTGTTCTTTGGGTTCGTCGAGTTCGTCGTGAGATCTTGATGCGAGCGAGCTAGAGGGGGGAGAGATCTTTGTGCGCACCCCAGTGTTCGAACCTCAAGGGTTTTGTCGGAACCCGAAATCCGACATCTGGCGCGCCAGGTAGGGGTGCGCTGAAGCTTTCCTCTCGTCGATTTCGCCACTCCACCAGGTTCATGGCCGACGCTCGCTGGGCCGCTCTTGCCACCCATGTCGCTTAGACGGCCCCTGTCGGCAGGCCTCCCCGTCGTTCTCCGTCACCTGCCGCCAACGCCGCCACCGGTCCGGCAGGAAACGAGTAGCAAGCGTCCTCTCTGCACCCCTCCGTGCGGCGGGATAGCCGCACTGCCACTCCGTCGCTGACCCCAGCCGGCTCGTCGTCTCACGCCCGTCGCGCGCCCGCGGACGCGCACGCCGCGCTGCTCATGGCACGCGAGCTCCTGCGCTACCGCCCCGTCGACGACCTCTACGAGGACTGGCTGGACCACATCACCGAGCTCGTCAGCGCCGCAGGGGGCTCCCCTGCGCCATCCCTCTCGCTGCCTCGCCCTCCGCCAGTTGCGGGCGACGTGGTTCATGGAGCGCCTCCACCACCTCTGCACCAAGACGGCGTTCTGGCGCCAAGGCGTGTGGTTCCCCGGCGAGACCCACCGAGTTGGCCGCCCGCGCGAGAAGAAGGAAGCTACCAAGAAGTTCCCCGACCGCAAGAAAATGCCCCACTGCTCCCAGCACCGCCACGTCAGGATCTCTTGCCGCGGCAGGGCCACGCGCCACTTTCTGTGGCAGCGCGGGGACACCAAGATCAAGCTCCGCCTCCATGACGGGCCCCGGTGGCCACGGCGGGCTGCTGCGCCTTCACCCCCGAGCTGCATGGCATCGTCTGGCCGGGCAAGTTCAAGCCGGATCTGCCTCCTCGCTATGACGGCACCCCCGACCCTGCGGAGTTCTTGCAGCTCTATGAGCTGAGCATCGAGGCGGCCAATGGCGACGAAAAGGTCATGGAGAACTGGTTCCCCATGGCTCTCAAGGACGGTGCTCGCTCGTGGCTCCTGAACCTGCCCCCGGGCTCGATCTCCTCCTGGGATGAGATGCGCGACCGCTTCATCGCCGACTCACGATCGCTCCCCGGCTGCGGGTGACCTGTGCCGCATCAAGCAACAGCCAGGAGAGACCTTGCATAAGTACATCCAGCGCTTCAACAGCGTTCGCGTCAAGATCCCCAAGGTGACAGACGAGGCCATCATTTCGTCGTTTTCTGATGGCGTCCGCGATGTCAAGATGAAGGAGGAGCTCGCCATCCACGAGGAGCTGTGCACGGCTCTGGAGCTGTTCAACCTAGCGACCAAGTGCGCGAGAGCTGAGGAAGGGCGCCTTTCCCTATTCGAGCTCCCAGCTGCTGACCTGGAGGAGAAGAAAGCCAAGGCCAAGGATGTGAAGCGAAAGGGAGTGGCCGTGCTCACGGCGGAGCCAGACACGAAGCGCGGCCGGGATCATCCCGAGTCATCCAAGAGCAGCCAGCCATTCTGTGCCTTCCACAACGTACACAGCCACAACACCAACAACTGTCAGGAGCTCAGGGCCATTCGAGATGGACGCTTCGGTCAACGCCCCGAGCGCAACGACCGAGGCTACGACCGAGGAGGAGGGCGTGGCGGAGGACGCTGGGACGACCATGGCCTGATGTCTACTATGCAACCTTCTTATTGTAGACGTTGTTGGGCCTCCAAGTGCAGAGGTTTGTAGGACAGTAGCAAATTTCCCTCAAGAGGATGACCTAAGGTTTATCAATCCGTGGGAGGCGTAGGATGAGGATGGTCTCTCTCAAGCAACCCTGCAACCAAATAACAAAGAGTCTCTTGTGTCCCCAACACACCCAATAGAATGGTAAATTGTATAGGTGCACTAGTTCGGCGAAGAGATGGTGATACAAGTGCAATATAGATGGTAGATATAGGTTTTTTTGTAATCTAAAAATATAAAAACAGCAAGGTAACTAATGATAAAAGTGAGCACAAACGGTATTGCAATGCTAGGAAACAAGGTCTAGGGTTCATACTTTCACTAGTGCAAGTTCTCTCAACAATAATAACATAATTGGATCATATAACTATCCCTCAACATGCAACAAAGAGCCACTCCAAAGTCACTAATAGCGGAGAAGAAACGAAGAGATTATTGTAGGGTACGAAACCACCTCAAAGTTATCCTTTCTGATCGATCTATTCAAGAGTCCGTAGTAAAATAACATGAAGCTATTCTTTCCGTTCGATCTATCATAGAGTTCGTACTAGAATAACACCTTAAGACACAAATCAACCAAAACCCTAATGTCACCTAGATACTCCAATGTCACCTCAAGTATCCGTGGGTATGATTATACGATATGCATCACACAATCTCAGATTCATCTATTCAACCAACACAAAGAACTTCAAAGAGTGCCCCAACGTTTCTACCGAAGAGTCAAGACGAAAACGTGTGCCAACCTCTATGCATAAGTTCACGAGGTCACGGAACCCACAAGTTGATCACCAAAACATACATCAAGTGAATCACGTGATATCCCATTGTCACCATAGATAAGCACATGCAAGACATACATCAAGTGTTCTCAAATCCTTAAAGACTCAATCCAACAAGATAACTTTCAAAGGGAAAACTCAATCCATTACAAGAGAGTAGATGGGGAGAAACATCATAAGATCCAACTATAATAGAAAAGCTCGCGATACATCAAGATCGTATCACCTCAAGAACACGAGAGAGAGAGAGATCAAACACATAGCTACTGGTACATACCCTCAGCACCGAGGGTGAACTACTCCCTCCTCGTCATGGAGATCGCCGAGATGATGAAGATGGCCACCGGTGAGGGATCCCCCCTCCAGCAGGGTGCCAGAACAGGGTCCAGATTGGTTTTTGGTGGCTACAGAGGCTTGCGGCGGCGGAACTCCTGATCTATTGTGCTCCCCGATGTTTTTAGGGTATATGGATGTATATAGGCGAAAGAAGTCGGTCAGGGGAGCCACGAGGGGCCCACGATGGTAGGGGGCGAGCCCAGGGGGGTAGGGCGCGCCTCCCTACCTCGTGTCTTCCTTGAAGCTTCCCTGACGCCTACTACAAGTCTCCTGGATTGCTTCCGTTCCAATAATAACTCTCCCGAAGGTTTCATTCCGTTTGGACTCTGTTTGATATTCCTTTTCTTCGAAACACTGAAATAGGCAAGAAAACAGCTATTTGGGCTGGGCCTCCGGTTAATAGGTTAGTCCCAAAAATAATATAAAAGTGTTTAATAAAGCCCATAAACATCCAAAACAGATAATATAATAGCATGAATACTTCATAAATTATAGATACGTTGGAGACGTATCATGGCCCCCCGCCAGGAGTGGCGCGACCGGCCTCATGAGGACCGTTGGCAGGATCAGCCTCGTGAGGAAGCCTGGAGGGATCAGCCTCGCGAGGACCGCCCTCAGGGCAATGCTGGTCTTCCTCCGCTGCCGCCACCACCCAGAAGGAACGACAACCACCATGAGGACGAAGGAGTTGGGGGCTTCCAGGAACCGCGCGCTATCGCCTGCATCTTGGGTGGAGCTCAGGCCCTAGCGTCTCAGCGTATCTTCAAGCAATTTGCTCATGAGGTGAACGCGGCTCTTCCCAAGCTCGAGGCCACAGGCCCGCTCAGGTGGTTCAAGTACGCCATCACTTTCAGCTCGGCGGACCAGCTCAAGTGCGCCGCAGCCGCCGGTGCTCTCCCAATGCACTGCTCGCCTATCCTCAGCAACGTCCAAGTCACCAAGACCCTTATCGATGGCGGTGTAGGGCTTAACGTCCTGTCCGTCGACACGTTCGGTCGCCTTCAAGTACCCTATGATCAGCTGCAACCGACCAAGCCCTTCTCAGGAGTGACCGACGGTTCCACCACCCCAATCGGGCAGGTCCGCCTCCCTGTCACCTTCGGTGGACGCGATAACTACCACACTGAGCTCATCGACTTCGACGCCGCCCACATTCGTCTGCCGTACAATGCCATCCTCGGGTACCCAGCATTGGCCAAGTTCATGGCGGTGACCCACCACGGCTACAACGTCCTCAAGATGCCAGGGACTGGAGGTGTCATCACAGTCGCCTGTGAGGAGAAGGATGCAGTGTGCTCCCTTGAGCGCGCCTTCCAGGCCGCAGCAATCGAAGACCCCGACAACGAAGGAATCCTGCACCCTCCCGAGGCCATCACCAAGAAGAAGAAGCAGCTGCTCCGTGGAGGGCCTCAGGAGAGCGGTGTCGCCAGCAGCTCCACCTCAAGGCCTGCGCCCTCAGATGGGGCGCCTCCCTCCCGCGCATAGGAAGGCGCGCCCGGCGCGCTCCTTGGGCAGGGCTCAGGGGCTCTCTTCTGGAGAGCCTCAGACCTTGCCAACATCATGAGGGAGGCTCTCGAGCACCACCTGGAGGCGTGCTTTGCGGCACGTTTCCCTCAGGAGGGCGCCAGGCGAGGAGCACCTGGCGCTCAAGAGTTCATCACCCAGACTACCCAGGAGCTTCAAGAAGCAAGAGCCATGCGTGACGACCGCCGCCCACCTGGCGCAGCTCCCCACCAGGCAAGGATGGTGGGCTGCGCGTCTGCATCGACATCCCAGGGCTCAAAAGGGCTGCATCTCAGGAGCTTTTCTGGCCTTCGCGCGTGGGATGTTGCGAGGGCCCGCCCCACAGCTATGTTCGCATGCCATTCGGCCTGTCGAGCATGGTGGCCGCCTATCAGTGCAACCTGCAGAGTGTCCTCGTGGCTCAGGAGACCAGGCATCACGCAGTCCTGGAGGAGATGGAGACCGTCCTCAAGGAGCCGCCCGGACCCTTAGAGCCTCCCGAGGCTCAGGATCTCGGTGATTCGTGAGGAGCCACCCCTTCGCCACATGTCTTCAACTACCCCAACACTCCTATGACAATGGAACCAGGTGACATTTTCCAAGTTTATTTAGATGGGAGCGCCCTCTGGGCCGCATCATTCCCAGGCCGCGTGGGTCCGTCCCTGCAACATGTATCCCTTTTTATGTCTTTAGCTTACTCTGCTGGAGGCGCCCCTCGGGCTGCATCATCCCCAAGCCGCTCAGGTATGTCCCAGTGGCATGTATCGTTCCTGCATTTACCTAAGCTAGTTCGCTTTCCATGCAAAATCTACCTATGATTATCACCCACCATGGGAGCTGCTCACGCTGGCATGACGCTTGTGCTCGGGTCCGTCCCTGCAACACCGACAAATCTGAGCGGTCGAGCTCTGGCTCGCGGCACGCCCCGCGCACGTCACCTCACCAGGCCCTCAGTGCCTTCATCTTCTTGCGGAGCGACCTGCGGCGAACCGGCAATTGTAATGGCAACCTTTGTCCCTCCTCGCGCTAACCTGCAGGAACTTCCCGAGGATGACAGCAGGCGGTACCACGGGCTCCCTCTTCTCCCATGCGATTCGCTTGCGCGTTAAAAGCGGGGCTCCTGAGCATCGCGACTTAGGAGCTCCTACTGGCTCTCTAGCCCTCACCCTGGCCTTGACCACGGCATCGCGACCTGGCATACCAGCGGCGGCTGAGCTCGCTCGAGGGCCGGGACCTGAGGACGAAGAGCACCGAGAAGAGCATGGAGAAGAGGGGGAGGCTCGCACGCGCCTGACCTGGCTGCGCTACGGCCGCTGACGCACGAGCCTGGCGCATCACAAGGAACCGACCCTGGACTACCAACATAAGTTTCGCGCCCGGGTCAACCAGTCGCTACAGCATAGGATTTCCACTTGCTGCAGTCCTGTTGCAGCAACGTCGCCTCCCTTTCTTACCTCTCGATGGCCGCTTGCGCACTAAAGGGGACCTCCTGAGCATCGCGCCTCAGGAGCTCTTACTGGACCTCGGGCCGCTCACCCCCTGGCCTTGACCACGGCATCGCGACCTAGCATAACAGCGACGGCTGAAGCCTGCCTGGGGACCGGGACCTGTCAGCGTAGAGCATCAAGTCGTCGTGGGGCTGGAAAGGGGAGACCGAGCCGAAACAGGACGTTCGCTTGCATATCTTCATAATAAGGACAATATCAACAAAAGACACTGCAGACCCTTTACACGCCCAAGCGGGGTTTGTCTCAATTCCTCGCAGGAAACAAAGAAGGGAGCTTCTAGGGGTCCTATCTACACGCGTCGGCGCGGCCAACGCCATCATCAACAGTGGGCCATGGGAGGCCGGTGCCAACCCCATCCAGATTAGCAACGGCGGGGGCGGGACGCTGCGGCCTTGTTCCGGGCACGGCGAAAGCTCGGGGGCACCTAGCTGTCGTCGCTCGTCTCCGGAGTCTCGTAGGGCTCGGGAGAGGCGCTGGACTCCTAGGCGGCGCCGCTGCTGCTCGATGAGCCGCTTGCGAGGCAGGTGGCAGGTCCGGCTCCTGCCGCGGTGCCGTCCAGGCGGCCCTCTCCAGGGCAGCACTCCAAGCGACGACCTTCCGCGTCGAAGACCTTGAAGAACATCATGGAGGCGCCGTCGTACTCAAAGTGGATCATGAGGGTGCCCTTCGTACAGCAAACCCGGGCGACCTCACCCCAGCCATGGGTCAAGAAGATTTTGCCCGGAGAAACGACTTCGACCTCCGCTCCAGTCGCCGGGGCATCGCAGTCGGCGTGCTGCAGCCAAAGCTCAATGGGCCCCCTCGGCGGCATCTTGGCGGAGAAGAATTGCGGGGAGCGGATCCAGGTGCCCGGAGGCATCGCCTCCCACATCACGAGCTCGCGTGAGGAGTCTGCGGCGTGGGCTCCTGGGGCGACGGCGTGTGTCACCGCGGCACGCCGACCATGGTTGTGGCGTGGGCGGCGCCGCCTGCCGCCTCTTCCTCCTGACTCCTCGGCTTGGGCGTACAGAGGCAGCGAATACCCGGGAGGAGGCCGCTCGCACCAAGGCCTTGTCACCTCCAGCCTCCCGACTACGTCACGGCAGGGGACCTGCCTCTTCTTCGGTGGAAGAGGCCCGGGCTCGTCGCGGGGGGACTTTCCCTTCTCCGCGGCCGAGAACCTTCGGATCGGCGCCATGTGAGTAGCTGCTAGCAATGGAGCAAGGGAGATGGAGCAAGCGGAACGGGAAGAGATGGGCAACGGGGGCTCCGCCCCCTCCTCATTTATAGCAGGAGAAGGCCAACCGGCGATCCCCACTATCACAGGTAATGATGGTTTTTCCTTGCATGCAGCAGGGACTCGTCAAGTCGGGCGGTTGGCGAGGCAGCGTGGGGGAGCGGAGACGCCCACGTCCAATCAATCGCCGCGCGTCGACCAAGGCCGTAGGCTGTTGGGGCCCGCGGTGCTCCGCACTTGCCCTTTGGCTTCGCCTCGAAGCCAAGTCCGAGCACGCCTTGGGCCCGGGGGCTACTGTCGGCGTTCTAGGAACGGGGGTCCCTAGACATGCTTGCCTGCGGCCCACGGCGTGGCTCCACTAGCGGCCCAGTATGGCCCATCTTCACTAGCAAACACCCAAGACCCTCGAGGGGCCAAGCCTCGTGAGGCGGACGCCACAAGACCTCCTCGGGGGCAGCCTCACCAGACTGGCTCGCGAGGGGCGGAGAGATCAAGGCAAGGGGAACCTTGCGAGGTTCCCGTGACGTAAGCCATGACCACCAAGGCCAGGCGGGTGCCAGTGCACACAGTGTCCTCGTTTCCTCTTTGGTGCTAAAGAGGCAAGCGTAGGCAAGGAGTCCCGAGGCATCAGGCAAAGGTTTCCATATCGGTGCAACGAGACCAAGACCAGAAGGACGACAAGACGGAGGTCACCGTAGAGCCCAAGACGACATCACCACCAGAGCCTTTAGCAGGCGAAGACCACCTTTAGTCAGGATAGCTTGTACTAGCTGTCCCCCTTCAAACTGGCTGTTGTGGCATCCCTTCCCGCTCAATATCTGGGAGGAGGACCAGGGCCTCTATAAATAGGACTAGCCACCACCATAGGAGCCAACTCATCTTGGATTAGACCATCCTCACCCACACAAGCTCACCGAGCACAAGAACACCTTGCCTCAGGAGGTTGTTCTTCCCTTGTACTGTTCATCCTCAGCCCAAGAGGCAATCCACCACACCACACTGGAGTAGGGTATTACACCACAACGGTGGCCCGAACCAGTATAAATCTTGTGTCCCTTTGTTCTTTGGGTTCGTCGAGCTAGGCCGTGAGATCTTGATGCGAGCGAGCTAGAGGGGGAGAGATCTTCTTGCGCACCCCAGTGTTCGAACCTCAAGGGTTTTGCCGGAACCCGAAATCTGACACTCCGTGATCGAATCCCCCTCTGGCAGGACGCCGGAAAATGCTCCTAGATGGGATCTCACGGGTACAGAAGGTTGTGGCGGTGGAAAAGTGGTTTCGTGGCTCCCCTAGAAGTTTTTGGGGTATATGAGAATATATAGGAGGAAGATCTAGGTCAGGGGGTCACCGAGGGGCCCACAAGGTCGAGCGTGCGCCCTACCCCCCTGAGCACGCCCTCCACCCTTGTGGCTGCCCCGTGGCTCTTCTGACTTGCACTCCAAGTCTCCTGGGTGTCTTCTGGTCCAAGAAAAGTCATTGCGAAAGTTTTATTCCGTTTGGTATTCCTTTTCTGCGAAACTCTAAAACAAGGAAAAAACAGGAACTGGCACTGGGCTCCAGGTTAATAGGTTAGTCCCAAAAATCATATAAAATAGCATATTAATGCATATAAAACATCCAAAACAGATAATATAATAGCATGGAACAATCAAAAATTATAGATACGTTGGAGACATATCTGCGGACAAGTGCACTAGGGTGGAGGAAGGCCGCCTCTCCCTCCTCAAGCATCCGGACGAAGATCCCGAAGACAAGAAGGCCAAGACCAAGGAAGTGAAGCGCAAGGGCCCCGTGATGACCCACAAGTTTAGGGGATCTATCGTAGTCCTTTCGATAAGTAAGAGTGTCGAACCCAATGAGGAGCAGGGGCAAATGACAAGCGGTTTTCAGTAAGGTATTCTCTGCAAGCACTGAAATTATGGGTAACAGATAGTTTTGTGATAAGGTAATTTGTAACGGGTAACAAGTAATGAAAGTAAATAAGGTGCAGCAAGATGGCCCAATCCTTTTTGTTGCAAAGGACAAGCCTGTACAAACTCTTATATAGAGAAAAGCGCTCCCGAGGACACATGGGAATTATCGTCAAGCTAGTTTTCATCACGATCATATGATTCGCGTTCGTTACTTTAATAATTTGGTATGTGGGTGGACCGGTGCTTGGGTGCTGTCCTTCCTTGCAAAAGCATCCCACGTATGATTAACTCCTATTGCAAGCATCCACAACTACAAAAGAAGTATTAAGGTAAACCTAACGACAGCATGAGACATATGGATCCAAATCAGCCCCTTACGAAGCAACTCATAAACTAGGGTTTAAGCTTCTGTCACTCTAGCAACCCATCATCTACTTATTACATCCCAATGCCTTCCTCTAGGCCCAAACAATGGTGAAGTGTCATGTAGTCGACGTTCACATAACACCACTAGAGGAAAGACAACATACATCTCATCAAAAATATCGAACGAATACCAAATTCACATGACTACTTATAGCAAGACTTCTCCCATGTCCTCAGGAACAAACGTAACTACTCACAAATCATATTCATGTTCATTATTAGAGGGGTATTGATATGCATAATGGATCTGAACCTACGATCTTCCACCAAATAAACCAACTAGCATCAACTACAAGCAGTAATCAACACTACTAGCAACCCACAGGTACCAATCTGAGGCTTTGGGACAAAGATTGGATACAAGAGATGAACTAGGGTTTGAGAGGAGATGGTGCTGGTGAAGATGTTGATGGAGATTGACCCCGTCCCGATGAGAGGATCGTTGGTGATGACGATGGCGATGATTTCCCCCTCCCGGAGGGAAGTTTCCCTGGCAGAACAGCTCTGCCGGAGCCCTTGATTGGTTCCGCCAAGGTTCCGCCTCGTGGCAGCGGAGTTTCTTCCCGAAAGCTTGCTTATGATTTTTCCCAGGGTAAAAGACTTCATATAGTAGAAGATGGGCACTGGAGGCCTGCCAGGGGGCCCACGAGGCAGGGGCGCGCCCAGGGGGGTAGGGCGCGCCCCCACCCTCGTGGCCAGGGTGTGGGCCCCCTCTGGTACTTTCTCCGCTCAGTATTTTTTATTAATTCCAAAAATTACTTCCGTGAAGTTTTAGGACTTTTGGAGCTGTGCAGAATAGGTCTCTAATATTTGCTCCTTTTCAAGCCCAGAATTCCAGCTGCCGGCATTCTCCCTCTTCATGTAAACCTTGTAAAATAAGAGAGAATAGGCATAAGTATTGTGACATAATGTGTCATGCAATAAATATTGATATAAAAGCATGATGCAAAATGCACGTATCAACTCCACCAAGCTTAGACCTCGCTTGTCCTCAAGCGGAAGCCGATAACGTTAAATATGTCCACATGTTTAGAGATAGAGGTGTCGATAAAATAAAATACGGACATGAGGGCATCATGATCATTCTTATAACAGCAACATATATGGATATTGTCATATGATTTCTTATGCTCAAGTAACAATCTATTCACAATGTCAAGTATGAATCAGAAACTTCATTGAGAACTAACAAACCATGATCTCGGTCATTGAAGCAATTGCAATTTATCATAACATCGGAAAGAATCAATATAAGAGCTTTTCAGCAAGTCAACATACTCAACTATCATTTAGTCTTTCACAATTGCTAACACTCACGCAATACTTGTGGTTATGGAGTTTTAATTGGATAGAGAGAAAGATAGGGGCTTATAGTTTTGCCTCCCAACCTTTTACCTCAAGGGTAATGTCAACAATAATAATTCATGCTAACTTACATCCAATTGGATATATATATCAGGATCTTTCCAACACAATGTGCTTGCCAAAGGATATATATAGCAAGAGAACCCATCTAATAAGTCTAGGTTTAGCATCTTTCTTTTCCATAAGATATTTAATAGCAGCATGATTAGTGTGAACAGTTACTTTAGAAGCAACAATATAAGGTCGGAACTTATCACAAGCAAATACAACTGCTAAAAATTCTTTTTCAGTGGTAGCATAATTTCTCTGGGCACTGTCTAGAGTTTTACTGGCATATTGGATAACATTTAATTTCTTATCAACTCTTTGTCCTAGAACAGCACCTACAGCATAATCACTAGCATCACACATAATTTCAAAGGGTAAATTCCAATCAGGTGGCTGAACAATAGGTGCAGAAATCAATGCTTTCTTAAGTATTTGAAATGCTTCTACACAATCATCATGAAAGACAAAAGGAATATCTTTTTGTAAGAGATTTGTCAGAGGCCTGGAGATTTTAGAGAAGTCCTTAATAACCTCCTATAAAACCCGACATGACCAAGGAAACTTCTTATACCTTTAATGTCCTTGGGACACGACATCTTTTCAATAGCATCAACTTTAGCTTTATCAACTTCAATACCTCTTTCAGAAATTTTATGCCCCAAGACAATACCTTCATTAACCATAAAGTGGCACTTCTCCCAATTCAAGACAAGGTTAGTTTCTTCACATCTCTGCAAAACTCGATCAAGGTTGCTCAAGCAATCATCAAAAGAAGTTCCATACACGGAGAAATCATCCATGAAAACCTCAACAATCTTTTCACAGAAGTCAGAGAATATAGCCATCATACATCTTTGAAAGGTAGCAGGTGCATTACATAAACCGAAAGGCATATGTCTATAAGCAAAGGTACCGAAAGGGCAAGTAAAAGTGGTCTTTTCTCGATCTTCTTTTGACACAGGTATTTGAGAGAAACCAGAATAACCATCTAGAAAGCAAAAATATGTATGTTTGGATAATCTTTCAAGCATTTGATCAATAAAAGGTAAAGGGTAATGATCCTTTTTAGTAGCTTTATTTAATTTGCGGAAATCAATTACCATTCTATAACCTGTAACAATTCTTTGTGGGATCAATTCATCTTTATCATTAGGAACAACAGTAATACCTCCCTTCTTAGGGACACAATGGACAGGACTTACCCACTGACTATCAGCAATGGGATAAATTATACCTGCCTCTAGAAGCTTTAGTATTTATGTCCTTACCACTTCTTTCATCTTAGGATTTAACCATCGTTGGTGATCAACAACTAGTTTAGCGTCTTTCTCCAATTTTATTTTGTGTTGGCATAGAGTGGGACTAATGCCCTTAAGATCATCAAGAGTATATCCAATAGAAGCACGATGCTTCTTCAGAGTTTTCAATAATTTCTTTTCTTCACGCTCTGAAAGGTTAGCACTAATAATAACAGGATATATCCTCTTCTCATCAAGATAAGCATATTTAAGAGTATTAGGTAACGGTTTATGCTCAAACACGGGATCACCCTTGGGTGGAGGAGGATCCCCTAGGATTTCAACAGGCAAATTGTGTTTCAAAATAGGTCCCTGTTTAACGAATAATTCATCTATTTCTCTTCTTTCATTCATAAACATATCATTTTCATGGTTTAGCAAATATTGTTCTAAAGGATCAGTAGGAGGCACGGCAATAGAAGCAAGACCAACAATTTCATCTTTACTAGGCAATTCCTCATCACGGGGTTGTCTATGAAATTTAGCAAAATTAAACTCATGAGACATATCACCCAAACCAATAGTAACAACATCCTTTTTGCAGTCTATCCTAGCATTAACAGCATTCAAGAAGGGTCTACCAAATATGATGCGACAAAAGATATCTTGTGGGGAACCAAGAACAAGGAAATCAGCAGGATATTTAACTTCCCCAACCAAGACTTCAACATCTCTAACAATCCCAACTGGTGAAATAGTATCTCTATTGGCAAGCTTAATTGTAACATCAATTTCTTCTATCTCAGCAGGTGCAATATCATGCATAATTTCTTTGTATAAGGAAGGAGGTATTGCACTTGGACTAGCACCCATATCACATAAAGCATGATAACAATGATCTCCTATTTTAACAGAAATAACAGGCATGCCTACAACAAGTCTATGTTTATTTTTATTATCAGGTCTAGCAATTCTAGCAGTTTCTTCACAGAAGTAAATGACTTGCCCATCAATATTATCAATCAAGAGATCTTTCACCATAGCAATACTAGGTTCAACTTTAATTTGCTCAGGGGGTTTGGGTGTCTTGATATTGCTTTTGTTGACTACAGTTGAAGCTTTAGCATGATCCTTTATTCTAATAGGGAAATGTGGTTTCTCAATATAAGCAGTAGGAACAATAGGATCATTATAAGTGATAGTCTTTTCTTCAACTTCAATAGGTGAAACTACTTTTACTTCAATGGGAGGATTATATTTAAACCACTTCTCCTTAGGGAGATCAACATGAGTAGCAAATGATTCATAGAAAGAAGCTACTATCTCAGAGTCAAGTCCATATTTAGTGCTAAATTCACGGAAAACATCGGCATCCATAAAAGATTTAACACAATCAAACTTAGGTGTTATACCTGACTCCTTACCTTCGTCGAGGTCCCAATCTTCAGAGTTGCGAATTATTTCCAATAAATACCATTTGAATTCAATAGTCTTCATCATAAAAGAGCCAGTGCAAGAAGTATCAAGCATGGAGCGATTATTGAGAGAAAGCCGAGCATCAAATTTTTGAATAATCATTTCTCTTGAGAGCTCATGATTGGGGCATGAATATAACATTGACTTAATCCTCCCCCAAGCTTGAGCGATGCTTTCTCCTTCGCGAGGCCAAAAATTATATATATAATTACGATCACGATGAACAAGATGCATAGGATAAAACTTCTGATGAAATTCCAATTTCAATCGCTTGTAATTCCATGATCCCATATCATCACATAGCCTAAACCATGTAAATGCCTCTCCCTTCAAAGATAAAGGGAAGACCTTCTTCTTGATAACATCCTCGGGCATACCTGCAAGCTTAAATAATCCACAAACTTCATCCACATAGATTAAGTGTAAATTGGGATGCAATGTTCCATCTCCTGCAAAAGGATTAGCTAGCAGTTTCTCTATCATACCCGAAGGAATTTCAAAGTAAACATTTTCAGTAGATTCAGTAGGTTGAGGGGTAGCTAATTGTGGTTCCGGACGAGGTGAAGATACCCCGAACAGACCCCTCAAAGGATTGTTTTCCATACTAACAAGTGACAGTAAATTTCAGCACACTATATAAATTTTTCCTTACCAAATTCCACCTACCAAAGGCGCTTCACTCCCTGGCAACGGCGCCAGAAAAGAGTCTTGATGACCCACAAGTATAGGGGATCTATCGTAGTCCTTTCGATAAGTAAGAGTGTCGAACCCAACGAGGAGCAGAAGGAAATGACAAGCGGTTTTCAGTAAGGTATTCTCTGCAAGCAGTGAAATTGTCGGTAACAGATAGTTTTGTGATAAGGTAATTTGTAATGGGTAACAAGTAATGAAAGTAAATAAGGTGCAGCAAGATGGCTCAATACTTTTTGTAGCAAAGGACAAGCCTGGACAAACTCTTATATAGAGAAAAGCGATCCCGAGGACACATGGGAATTATCGTGAAGCTAGTTTTCATCACGCTCATATGATTCACATTCGTTAATTTGATAATTTGGTATGTGGGTGGACCAGTGCTTGGGTGCTGTCCTTACTTGGACAAGCATCCCACTTATGATTAACTCCTATTGCAAGCATCCGCAACTACAAAAGAAGTATTAAGGTAAACCTAACCACAGCATGAGACATATGGATCCAAATCAGCCCCTTACGAAGCAACGCATAAACTAGGGTTTAAGCTTCTGTCACTCTAGCAACCCATCATCTACTTATTACTTCCCAATTCCTTCCTCTAGGCCCATACATTGGTGAAGTGTCATGTAGTCGACGTTCACATAACACCACTAGAGGAAAGACAACATACATCTCATCAAAATATCGAAAGAATACCAAATTCACATGACTACTTATAGCAAGACTTCTCCCATGTCGTCACGAACAAACGTAACTACTCACAAATCATATTCATGTTCATAATCAGAGGGGTATTAATATGCATAATGGATCTAAACATATGATCTTCCACTAAATAAACCAACTAGCATCAACTACAAGGAGTAATCAACACTACTAGCAACCCACAGGTACCAATCTGAGGCTTTGGGACAAAGATTGGATACAAGAGATGAACTAGGGTTTGAGAGGAGATGATGCTGGTGAAGATGTTGATGGAGATTGACCCCCTACCGATGAGAGGATCGTTGGTGATGACGATGGCGATGATTTCCCCCTCCCGGAGGGAAGTTTCCCCGGGAGAACAGCTCTGCCGGAGCCCTAGATTGGTTCCGCCTCGTGGCGGCGGAGTTTCTCCCCGAAAGCTTGCTTATGATTTTTTCCAGGGTAAAAGACTTCATATAGCAGAAGATGGGCACCGGAGGCCTGCCAGGGGGCCCACGAGGCAGGGGGGCGCGCCCAGGGGTAGGGCGCTCCCCCCACCCTCATGGACAAGGTGTGGGCCCCCTCTGGTACTTTCTCCGCTCAGTATTTTTTATTAATTCCAAAAACGACTTCCGTGAAGTTTCAGGACTTTTGGAGCTGTGCAAAATAGGTCTCTAATATTTGCTCCTTTTCCAGCCCAGAATTCTAGCTGCCGACATTCTCCCTCTTCATGTAAACCTTCTAAAATAAGAGAGAATAGGCATAAGTATTGTGACATAATGTGTAATAATAGCCCATAAAGAAATAAATATCGATATAAAAGAATGATGCAAAATGGACGTATCACCCCGCCGTGCTAGCGGCCAAGCCTGAACTGAAGTGTGGCCGTGATCACGACGAGCCTTCCTAGGATAGCCGCCCATTCTCTGTCTTCCACAGCATGCACACTCACAACACCGACGATTGTCAGGAGCTTAGAGCGCTTTGGGACAAGCACCTGGGCCGCCGCCCCGAGCACGGTGACCGTGGCTTTGGCCACGGAGGAGGCCGCGACGGAGGCTGGTGGGACAACCGCAACCCCCGGCAAGGCTGGCGCGACCAGCCTCGCGAGGGTGGCTGGCGCGATCAGCCTCGTGACTACCACTGGCACGACCAGCCTCGTGAGGCCCATCCTTAGGGCAATGCTAGACTCCCTCGGCTGCCGTGACCAAGGAGGAACAACGACAACCATCAAGACGATGGGGCTGGGGGCTATCAGGAGCCTCGTGCGATTGCCTGCATCCTCGGTGGTGCCCAGGCACTCACTTCAAACCGCATCTTCAAGAAGTTCTCTCACGAGGTGAATGCATCCCTCTTGAAGCTTGATGTTGTGCGTCCCCTCAGGTGTTCGCAGTATGCCATCACTTTCGACTCCAAGGACCACCTCATGTGCGTGGCCACTGCTGGCACGCTCCCCATGTTGTGCATGCCCACCATCAACAATGTCTCTGTTACCAATACCCTCATCGATGGCGGTGCTGGCCTCAATGAGCTCTCTGTCGAGACCTTCGAGACACTTCAAGTGCCCTATGATCAGCTCATGACCATCAGACCATTCTCTAGGGTCACTGACGGCTCCACCGTCCCCTTGGGACAGGTGCGCCTTCCTGTCACCTTCAGCAAGCGCGCCAACTATCATACTTAGCTCACCGACTTCAAAGTGGCCCACATCGGCCTGCCGTACAACGCCATCCTTGGGTTCCCTGCCCTCGCGAAGTTCATGGTGGCTACTCATCATGGCTACAACGTCCTCAAGATGCCAGGGTGCAGCGGTATTATCACTGAGCCTGTGATGAGAAGGATGTAGTCTGCTCCCTCGAGCATGCCTATCATACCGCAGTAGCCGAAAACTCCGATGGTGAAGGCGGCATCGTGCCTCCTGAGGCTATCCCCGCGAAGAAGAAGCAGCTCCTCCCCAAGGGCCGTCCTGAGGTGCAAATGGCATCTGCCGGATACGCTTCAGGCGCCGCTCCTATCGCCAAGGCGCCTCTTCCTCCTGCATAGGAAGGCGCGTCCGACGCTTCCCTCAAGGCGGGCTCAGGGGCTTCCATCTGGAAAGCTTCTGGCCTGACCGGTGCGACGAGGAAGGTGCTCGGGCACCACTTGGAGGCGTGCCTCACGCGCACCCCCGCAAGCAAGGAGCACGGTGCGAGGCGCCAGGTGCACAGGAATTCATCACCTAGGCGATTGAGGAACTTTAGGAAGCACAAGCCATGCGTGGCGCGTGCCGCCCCGCATGTCCCCCCAGAGCAGCTACTGCCCCCAACGCGGGTGGAGAGCTGTGTGTCTGTGTCAACATCCCTGGCCTCAACAGGGCCGTTTCACAGGACCTCTTCTGGCCGTCGCGCGTCGGCCGGAGTGGGGACTTCCCCTGCAACTATGTTCGCATGTTGTTTGGCCTGCTAAATATCGGCGCATCGTACCAACAGTTCACATAGCTCGCAATGGCATCTCATGGGGATCGGCGCTCGACGGTGGCGTCTCAGGAGGTCCCGGACCCTCGCGAGCCCATCGGGCCTCGCGAGCTTTTGAGCCTCCGGAGCCATCCGGCTCATGAGGAGCACGCCTCCACGACACGCTTCATCGAGTACCCCGACGCCTCTACACCACCGCTGCCAGGTGACTTTTTTTGTTCAATTGAAGGTGCCCCTCGGGCTGCATCATCCTCAGGCTACCACGGTCCATCCCTGCAGCTGCATCATTTTGTTCATGTACCCAAGATCAGTTATGAGTTGTTGCGACTGTTAACTTTGACCTTGGCACCTCATCACTTTCGGAGGCCCTGCCCCACGGGCTTCACGCGTCAGCAACTCTCCTCCTAAACGTCCCATAAGAGGGGGCTACCGTCCCGGTGCCCGTGCTCGGGTCCATCCCTATAGCGTCGATAAATCTAAGCGACCGAGCTCTGGCTCGTGGGCCAGCCCAGTGCAGGTCATCTCACTAGGACCTTAGTGCCTTGTCTTATCACGGAACAATTATGAGCATATCAGCAAGCGCGAGCTGCCCCTTGTACTTTGTGATTGGTTAATATGCAAGAACTTCGGGAGGCAGGCACTCGAGCGGCGCCTGGGCGACGTGCCACCGCCTCAGGAGGGCCGACCTCGATAGACAGCGGTTTGATCTGCGAAAGGCTAAGTAAAATCGCTCCATACGCCGCATTTCCCGGCCAAAGTCCCTTACCCCCTGGCCTTGTCCCAGGCATCGCGACCTGACATACTAGCGGTGGCTAAGCTCGCTCGAGGGCCGGGTCCTGAGGATGTATAGCACCTTGGTGAGCGAGGAAATGAGGGGAAAACCTCGCGAGGGAACTCAAGAAGAGGGGTGCAGTCCAACTACGTAGGCATCACTTGAAATGCTAAAGGACGCCAATCTTTTCACGCACCCCTAGCGGGACTTGTGTTGATTCATTTCAGAGCAAAAGCAGAGGGCCAAGCTCCAGGCAAGCGTGCCCTCGTGATGCAGGAACCCTTCACGATCCGTGGGCGCCCTAAGCTAAGTCATGTTTGTTGCGCCAGGTGTTGGCCTTACTATTAACGCTTCACCTTCGTTTTCACAATCTTGTCTCGGCACAAAATCCCTTTCTCTCTCAAAATCCGCTTGCGCGTCAAGGGGGGCCTCTTGAGCATCGCACCTCAGGAGCTCTTACCGGACCTCGGGCCGCTCACCTCCTGGCCTTGCACACGGCATCAAGACCTGGCATACCAGCGACAGCAGAAGCTTGCCTGGGGACTGGGTCCCGGTGACACAAAACACTAAGCTATCGCAAAGGAAAAGGGGCTCAAGCCCAAATGAGAGACACTAACATGATTTAAAACACAAATAGAGCATTAAGATAAGGGTGCAATTGCCGCGGTTCCTTACATGCCCCCATGGGGCCCTTAATGGTTTGATGCAGGAAATAAAAAGAAACAAAAGAAACGCGCCCCGAAGGTTGCCGCTCCTGAGGCTCCAGCGCCACCGATGCCCAGTCGGAGTTGTCCTCCACTTGACATGGTTGCACGGCGGCTCGTCATAGTCATCGTCGCTCCCGCTTCCCCAGGAGGAGGTGTCGTCGCTGCTAGACGAGCCGCGGCCATCGCCAAGGGCGAGTTCACTGTCGAGTACATCGCCGCCGCAATGGCCGTCGCCGTCGGAGGAGGGGTGGCCGTTGTCGCTGCTGTCGCACTTCGGAAGCACCCTAGGCATCCATCGTCCTCCTTGAAGATCTTCATGAAGAGCATCGCCACCCCGTCGAAATCGAAGTGGAGGGTGTGCCTCCCCTTCAGGCCGCGGGTGCGGGCGAAAGGCTGCCACCCTTGGGTCAGGTACACGTAGCCGGAGGGGGTGACCTAGACCTCCGCCCACGAGGACCTATTGCAGCAGCCGTCAGGCTGCAGCCACAGCCCGACCGGCCTGCCCGCCGCCAGTTCTACCCGGAAGTAGTTCGGGAGCTGTATCCAGGTGAGGGGAGGACTCTCCACCCACACGACAAACTCGTGGGCTGACTCGGCCGAGTGCGCCCATGGCCGAGGCGGTCGGGCACCGGTGCCGTTCCGTCCCCGCCGGGCACCAGAGTGCAGCTTTCTGGGGCCCTGCCCGCGGGAGGAGCTCTTCCCGCAGCTGCCGGAGCCGGCGCAGAGAGCCAGTGGAGTGCGCTTGTGCCCCTGAGGAGTCACCACGGGCGTTGCAGTGCATTTGCGGGGGCGGCCGCGCCCCCTCTTGGGCGGCGACAGCTTCGGCTCCTCCCGTGGAGGTTTGCCCTTCTCTGCGGTGGTGAACCTCTTCACAAGCACCATGGCTGCCGCGGCAAGGGGTGGAGGCAGAGAGACGGGAAGACAAAGATGAGTTAGGGGCTCCGCTCCCTTCGCCCCCTTATAGGCAATCGGAGAAGGCCAACCGGCATCCCTTCACCTTTGGAGGAATGATGGCCCCGCGGCATGTGCACGGATTTTGTCAGCCGGGCGGTTTCCGAGGCGATGTGGGGAAGTGGGGGCGTCCACGTCCTGTCGCGCGCCATGCGTCAAGCCTGGCCTGCAGGCGGTTCGGGCCCGTGTCTCTTCGCCGTCCCTTCTTTGCCTTCGCCTCGAAGCTAGGCCGAGTGTGTCGTGGGCCCGAGGGCTACTGTTGGTCTTCTGGGACCGGGGGTACCAAGACCCGTCTGCCTACGGCCCAGCGCGTGGCTCCATCAACGGCCCGACGGGTCCCAACACCAGGACTTCACGAGCAAGAACCTCATGAGGCGAACGATGACAAGGCCTCCCGAGGAGCCCCCCCCCCCCCGAGTCTACCTCCCGAGGAGCGGATATCTCTAGGCTTGCACCCACCTCGCAAGGCGCACGATGATGTGAGCCATGACGACCAATACCATGAGGGCGCTAGCGAGCGCAGGAGAGGACAATTTACTCTTTGGTTCTAAGGAGGCAAGGACGTACGCGGGTTCCTAAGGAATCCCCCAATGGTTTCCATTCCAGCGCAACAAGACCTAGACCGCTGGCTCGGCATGAGGAGGTCATCGCCGAGCCCACCACTGCGTCATGACCAGAAGCTTTGCAGGCGAAGACCACCTTTACTCAGGATAGGGTGTACTCCTGTGCCCCTTCAAAATTGGCCATTGTGGTATCCCTTCCCGCCTAAACCATGAGGGAAGAGGACCAAGGCCACTATAAATATAAGCTGGTCTCCACCTTAGAGAGTGATCGAATCTGGACTGTCGACTCTTGAGCCCTCGAGAGGCAGTTCATCATCATCCTCCTCGCGAGGCAATCCACCACAAAGCAGGAGTAGGGTTTTACAGCGCAAGGTGGCCCGAACCTAGGTAAACCACTGTGTCCCATCCTTCTTCAATCTTGCACGAGCTCGACATAGGTTGGTCGTGAGATAGCCAGCGACAAGCAGTGACTAAGCGAGGTTCATCGTGCACACCCTAGAGTTTGAACCTTTCTCGGGTCCGCGAATCCCCGATTCCGATAGTTACCTCAACGGGGATATGCATCTCCCCAATAATAAGATTTTGACATTTGTTTTTGACTCATGGAAGAAGGAATTGAAAACCTCCAATAATAATTGTTGAAACATTTTCAATACAATTAATTCTATTCACATGGAATTGTTTCTTCGGGAAGTGTACCGTATGCTTATTACCATTAATATCACCTTCATCAAATCTTATTAGAGAATCTACCTTCACTACCTATGTCGGGGTAACGAGACCATGTATTTCTTCAATAGGTGGTAAATTCTTAACATCTTCAGCTTTAATACCTTTTTCTTTCATAGATTTCTTTGCCTCTTGCATGTCTTCAAGACTGAGGAATAGAATGCCTCTCTTCTTCGGTGTTCGTTAGGTGGTGGTTCAGGAAGTGTCCAATCATTATCATTTCTCAACATATTATTCAGTAGTTCTTCAGCCTGTTCAACAGTTCGTTCCCTGAAAACACAAATAACACAACTATCTAGGTAGTCCCTAGAAGCATCGGTTAGTCCATTATAAAAGATACCAAGTATTTAATTTTTCTTAAGAGGATGATCAGACAAATCATTAAGTAATTGGAGAAGCCTCCCCCAGGCTTGAGGGAGATTCTCTTCTTCAACTTGCACAAAGTTAAATATTTCCTGTAAGGCAGCTTGTTTCTTATGATAAGGAAAATATTTTTCAGAGAAGTAATATATCATATCCTAGGGACTACGCACACAACCAGGAGCAAGAGTATTGAACCATTTCTTCGCATCGCCCTTTAAGGAGAAAGGAAATAACCTAAGAATATAGTAGTAGCGATTTTTTCCTCATGAGGAAATATGGTGGCTATATCATTTGATTTAGTAAGTTGTGCCACAACAGTTTTGATTCATAACCATGAAAAGGAACGAATTCCACCAAAGTAATTAACTCAGGATCGACAGAAAATTCATAATCCTTATCAGTAACAAAGATAGGAGAAGTAGCAAACCTAGGATCGTATTTCATTTTTTCCATCATAGATTTTCTTTCAGTTTACGTAGTAGTTTCTTAACATCTTCTCTATCATTACAAGCAAGAAATTCTCTAGCTATCTCCCCATCCATAACATAACCCTCAGGTAACTTAGTCATTTCAATTCTAGGAGAGCTAGGTATAATAGGTGAATCATAAATTTCATTTGTTTCAGCATTCTCCAGTTCTTTAGCTTTACCAAGTTGTTCATCAAGAAGTTCACCTAGTGGCACAATTTCATCAAGCATAGTACTAGCATCATCCATAGTAGAAGTAGCATCATCAATTACTTGCGACATATCAGAATTAAAAGCAGGTGGTGGTGTCGCAAGCCTATTCAAAACGGAAGGCGAATCAAGTGCAGAGCTAGATGGCAGTTCCTTCCCACCCCTCGTCTTAGAGGGAACGATCTTGGTTCTATCATCCTTCAGATTCTTGTGATCAACAGATATAAATCCGAAGTGACTCAGCAAATAGAGCTATGCACCCCAGCATCAGCGCGAGAAAAAGGTTTTGATAACCCACAATTATAGGGGATCGCAAAAAAATTCGAGGGTAGAGTATTCCACCCAAATTTATTGATTCGACACGATTGGAGCCAAAGAATATTTGCAAGTATTAGTAGTTGAGTTGTCAATTCAACCACACCTGGAGAACTAAATATCTACAGCAGAGTGATTAGTAGCACAGTAAGATGATAGTTTGGTAGCAGTGTGTCACGCCCAATATCCGATCCTAACCGAGAGAAACTCGAAGGTCCCACCAAGGATAGAGCCGCATATTGAAGACGCTTTTGCAAGGTGTATATCATTACATCGTACCATTACATAATAGATGGGAATACATACAAGGCATACAAATGCCACAAAAATACATCAAACATCATACATGAGGACAACATCCGACTACGGATGAAACACAAACAGAAACTAAAACGACATCCACCCAGCTAGCCCAGGCTGTCGACCAGGAACCTATCCCCTGATCGAAGAAGAAGCAGAAGAAGAACTCCAAAACAAGGAAACATCGCTCTCACATCGGATCATCGCATTACCTGTAACTGCAACTGTTGTTGTAGTAATCTATGAGCCACGAGGACTCAGCAATCCCAATACCATGGGTATCAAGACTAGCAAAGCTTAATGGGTATGGAATGGACAAGTGGCGAGGATGCAGCAAGCGACTAAGCAATATATGGTGGCTAACTTACGAGTACAAGAGTAAGATGAGAAACTACGCAAACGATCGCGAACTAATAATGATCAAGAAGTGATACTGAACTACTTACGTTCAAACATAACCCCACCATGTTCTCATCTCGAACTCACTCAAAAAGAGACGGTCACGGTTACACACGCAGTTGGTGTATTTTAATTCGGATCTGGTGTCAAGTTCTATACAACCGGATATTAAAAATTCCCATCTGCCACATAACTGTGGGCACGGCTTTCAAAAGATGAAAACCCTACAGGGGTGTCCCAACTTAGCCCATGATAAGCTCTCACGATCAACAGAGGAAATTCCTCCTCTCGGAACCACCCGATCAAGCTCGGAGTCCTGGTCCACAAGACATTTCGACAATGGTAAAACAAGTCCAGCAAGACCTCCTGGCGTGCCGACACACTGATAGTAGACGCGCGTATCTTGTCTCAGGACACGACCTGATGAGCTAAGCTTACGGTTGGCTGAGACCCAAGTTGCCAAGGGGCCGCAACAAGGTGCTCTAGTTTGGACCAGCGCCAACAGCACTGGCCCCCTGTATTATGTGGAATTAAGAATCCTCAGGGACGCGACCCACTATTCCAATTAATTAATTATCAGGTTTAGTATTATGTTGAGAAAATGGTAAAACCAATGTTGGGTCTTGTTGGAGGAGTTTTATTCAAAGCGAACTATCAAGGGGGGCCCATAAACCCCAACCATGTTAGGAACACAAAATCAAGGAACATAACACCGGTATAATGGAAACTAGGGAGGCAAGAGTGGAACAAAACACCAGGCAAAAGGCCGAGCATTCCACCCATTACGAAGTATATAAGAGATATTATGATATCCGAAGATATCCATGTCCCAACATGGAACAACCTGCAACTGCACCTGCAACTATCAACGCTATAAGAGGGGCTAAGAAAAGTGGTAACATAGCCAAACAACGGTTTGATGGGAATGTGAAAAGGTTAGAGGC
Organism: Triticum aestivum; assembly: GCF_018294505.1. Lineage (NCBI taxonomy): Eukaryota > Viridiplantae > Streptophyta > Magnoliopsida > Poales > Poaceae > Triticum > Triticum aestivum. The sequence goes on from NC_057802.1 coordinate 190,512,755, forward strand.
TGTTTCATGGCATATTGGGAGGCTTGATAAACAAGTGGTGGGTAGCGCGACATAGCGATAGCATCGAGACAACTAGCATAGCAAAGATAATAGTGAGATCCAAGGTGACGGTCATCTTGCCTGAAATCCCCCTAGGAAGAAGACCGAATCCATGAAGAAGACGAGCAGGCGTAGTCGAACGAATCCTCACGATCGCAACAAAACATGAACTATCGAGAAGGAGCACAACCGGAAAAAAGCAAACAACATGGTAAACACGCAACACATAAACATGACATGATGCTCAACCAAGTATGATGCATGATAAGGCTACATGATGCTACTCATGGGAAGAGATGATGCATACAAGAACCACACATCAAAGCAAGTTTAAATGAGGCCGGAATCAACATACAACAATTCCGGAAACTCCCCATATGGGAATTTCGAAATTGGTCCAGATCTGAATAATACATTATGTTGAAGTTATTAAATAGCAAGTTAAAGTGCACCATAATGATCTACACGTCTTTCTAGTCAGTTACATATAAGGTTCATTTAATTCGGAGCTACGATGTAGAGGATATGAGCAAAACAAGTTACACACGGTATTGATGCAAATGAAAGAAAAACACAATAAAAAACACTTCAAAACATGGATGCAATATGGCATGATGAAACTACATGCAAAACCAAGCAAGTTTCATATAGAGCATGCTCAAAACAGAGCAACGGTTCAACACATACAATCAATACAAGATATAACAACAATCTGCTTAAACAGCAACTAGGCACTTTGCAATCATCGAAACAACAGGCTACAGGAACAAAAAGAGCACAAACTTGATATTCTCTTCAAGTACAGGTTACATACTTCAAATATGATCAATGCAACATGATCAATGCAAAAAGCAACTTTATATCACAGATTAGGACTTCGTGAAAAACAGGGCATACATGTGAGCAGAAATAACATGTTGACATGTTGGAGGGATGAAAGAATGATGCTATATTGCAAGATCATAGCAATCAAAAGCATGGAATTAAAGTACAGGTTATACATGGCAAACAATGATTACTAAGAATCTCCATATAACCCCTAGATCAATGGCACTCATCAAGACAAGATTGCAAGTTAAAACAGATTCTGAGACTTGGTGAAAAACAGAGTATGGCAGAAAACAGATTCATGATGCATACCTTGAGACAACAAAAGTATATGCTACATGAACTATTCGTGGCATCAAAGAGCATGGAAAGCAAGTACTAAACACCCTTAACAAAACATCACTACTGCTGATGATAATTGGAGCAACAGATTTGATGATAGCTTCAAGTCAACTTGACAAGATGTTATAACAAACTTGGTGAAAACTGGGCATGCTAATAGTTATATTTTTAAGCAATTTAAGGGCACCAAAAGAACAAGCTATAGAAGGTTATAAATGAAACAAGGGCGTGGATGGATAGAGCATAACATGATCTTCAAAACATGCTTACTGGACATCTCCAAAATAAGCATAGATTTGATGGTAGCATCAAGTAAACAGGGCATCACAAAATAACAGTTTAAGACTTTGCAGAACAGTAACAACAAGTACCCTACTTTGCAAGATCATGCTAGTCACCACAGCGCATATCTTGAAAATGGACTCACACCAATGGAAAGATAACATGATTGTGCTTCTAAGCATGTAGGCATGTTGCTCAAAATAAAATCACACAAAATACTATGAAAAGGACAAATTGACATGTTACAGCAGTTTTCAGCATGTTGTATCACTTAGCACTTTGAAACTTTAATTAAGGCATCAATATGAACAATAACATGAATTAAAATGCATCCATCATGTAGAGCATCAAGATATGAACAATTTGACATGTAATACACCCAAATCGGAGTAACATGCACAAAGTTATGACATGACAAGGATGCACACATGCTGCTACACCTTAGGGACTTAGATGAAATCAACCTTGCTAAAACGTGGACGGGGAGGACCCGGGACGGAGTGGTATGGCGCGGTGGATGCGTTTGGTTGGGGGAGTGATGGATCTGTTCCCACTTCTCCCGGATCCGGCAACGACGGCGCGACTCCGGTGAGCTCTCCGGCGAGCAACGACGCGGAGGAGGACGACGAGGTGGAGGCACGGAGCGGCACAGTCCTGCTCCAGCAACTTCAGGCGGCGAGGCACGGCGGCAGCGAGCGGCGAGCTCGAACGGCAGATGGGTCGCGCGGGGCGCCTGCGAGGTCGCCCAGCGGGCAGCGGAGGAGCGCGGGCAGCGCGGCTCGGGAGGCGCTGGCGGCGGGGCACAACGCGGATCTGGGGCGGGAGGGCCCGATCCGGGCCCCGGCAGGCCGCAGTGGCTGGGGTCACACGGGGGACATGCGGCAGCGCCTGATTGGCCGTGGACGCTGCCAACGCTGAGGTGGCAGGCTGCGATAGGCCGGGGCGATGTGGTTGGTGGCTCAGGTGGCGGCAACGACGGATCTGGCGGCGACTAGTGGCGGCGGGGCTGTGGCCGGGCACAGAAATCAAGGGGGTGGCGGCTGGAGGTTAGGGGAGAGGTTAGGTTAGGCTAGGATTTCATTTTTGGAGGAAGGAGGCTATCTATATATAGACAAGGGGGGCTAGATGGAGGGCTTTAGGGTGGTTTCTGGACCCTTCGATCGCAATCAGACGGTCCGAAACGGAGGGGTGGTGTAGGTGGGCTAGTGGGCTGGTTTAGTGGCCTGTGTAGGAGGTTGTGGGCTGAGAGTAGAGAAGAGAAAGCGGCCCCGGCACAGGGTTTCCGGAGACCGAAAACGTCCGATGAATAGACCGGCTATACTGCCGCTATGGTTATCCGTTGGGGCATCAAACGAACTCCAAATGCGATGAAATTTGACAGGAAGTCTACGAACAACCTAACAACACCGCACGACAACTTTCAACCCATTCCGAGAATGTTTTTATGCCACTTATAAAATAATATTTTGGAGGTGCCGTGGGCGCGTGCGAGTGTGTCTGGGCTCAGAACAGACAACAGAGAGAACTGGGAGGCCCGGACGGATGAAAGTTTTGAAAAACATGCACAAAGTTATGACATGGCAAAGTGCAACATGCAAGCGAATGACACAACAATGACGGTGAATACTGGAAGACACCTGGCACATTGGTCTCGGGGCGTCACAACTCTCCTCCACTAACGGAAGATCTCGTCCCGAGATCTTAGGAATGCGACAGAAGAGAAAGAGGATAAGGTGAAATAAGAGCGCAAGAGAGAAAATGAACAAGGTCGAGAGCACTCGGGTAGAAAATAGGAACAAGAGAAACTATGAAACCACTCCGGTTATAATTAACAAGATAGAAAAGGAATAAGAACGAGGGAATTTGGATAGCATCCGAGTAGAAAAGGAAAGCAGATATTGGCAAGAAAAAGGACTTCAAAAGAGGACTTGACACTCCGTAACCAAAAGGATTAAAGAAAACGAAGGTTGAAAAGAACAAGATCAAGCCTTGCGATGGTTAAGATTGAGCTTCGTGTCAAGACAACCGTGAAAAAACTTGGAACTCCGGGTAAGAAAAGATGAACAACTTAGAGCCGAGAGATTATTCATCATGAACAGTCTCCGAAGAAAAGAATTACTTGACCACGACGAAATGAGAATAAGAATTACGTTAAGCTTATCCTCATCAATTAAAATTGATGACAAACGGATTTGGTACGCAACTTCTTCCTCTTGAAAACGATTGAGGAGATATATGGCGCAAACTTGGGAAGGTCTTCAACGAACCAATGTAAGAAATGAAAACGACCGAAGAAAAGAGAATGAATCGCCGGGAAGAATTAAAAGAATAAATATACTTCAGGGGATTTAGATACAAGAGAATGAAGAAATTACCAGCTGATTAAAGAAAACTTGAACGAAGCACTGGCAGAATTTGAGAACGCGAAAAGAATGTCGTGAATGAAGAATTCTTCTGAAGTGACGGCCTCCGGAGAATCGAGCAGGAAAGAACTCATTAAATGTTGCGGATGAGTATTAAATAATTCTCATAATCGAAAACAATTATGAGGATGGAATGAAGCTAGAACCAAGAATCTTCACATGAACGGACAAGATTTAAGAGAAATACTTCTGCGGTCTTCAAAGCTGACAATGACGATGAGAAATACCGTGAAGAATTAGAGAGATGCTCTGGAACAATGAATACTAGAAATGTTGAGCCGAAGTTGAAAAGAATTTGAAAGCACTCTCGGAGATGGGAATTGACTGATGAAAATTCATTCTTACGTAAAACTTGAAAATAATTAGAGAATATCTCCTAAAAATTAGAAGAGCCGGGTAAGATCCTGGGGATAAACCTATGGGTTAGGGCCCACTAAAGAACCACAATTGGAACGATAGTTAGAAGAGAAAGACGCACCGATTGACTGAAATGGCTTGGATGAGGTAGCAACCTCGAAATCAAAGAATCTAGTCTTGAGCGGAAACACAAATTCCCTGAGATAACTTCAACTCTCCGGAAAAATCGAATAGCAAGAGGCGAGCGAGCAAGGGAAACACCTGAGCCGAGGGAAAGAATATAATCACCACTGAAAATTGGAATTGAATCCACCGGAAAGAAAAGGAGAAGAAGAATGACGAACTAGACAAGAATTCACCGGTTGAAATAATTGAGGAAAGAATGAAGAGGCTTCGCACGAATGAATTGGATGCTCTATTCGAGACTTCGGACTCCGAGAAGAAAAAGGGTGGAAGGTTGGGAAAAACAAAGTAAACTTGGGAAGGAAGGAATGGATACCGATTGAGAAGAACTAAGGATTGAACTTGAAAAGGATCGAACTCCGTTGGAGAAACTGAGAATCGATGTTGCAAAAGTTGAAGAGAACGGAATAACTCAAAGAGAAGTGCACCGGGTGAACAAAGGATGGACAACGAACGAAAACACCTACGTGACCCTAAAGAAAAATTTGAATGGGAAGAGTAGAAGAATCAAAACACCTATGTCAAGATTCCTCACCAGATCGACGAAGGGGCTCAGGAGTAGAAAGAATTCCTACTCTCCGATATAACTAGACTCAGAAATAGTTTTCTTCTAGACTCGACAATGGCCGTGCTACGACCAATCAAGGGGGCTCCTATGGTCGGTCGAGGCTCTGATACCAACTTATCACGCCCAATATGCGATCCTATCCGAGAGAAACTCGAAGGTCCCACCAAGGATAGAGCCGCATATTGAAGACGCTTTTGCAAGGTGGATATCATTACAGTGTACCATTACATAATAGATGGGAATACATACAAGGGATACAAATGCCACAAGAATACTTCAAACATCATACATGAGAACAACATCTGACTATGAATGAAACACAAATAGAAACTAAAATAACATCCACCCTGCTAGCCCAGGCTGCCGACCAGGAAACTATCCCCACTACAAAAAAGACACATCCATGACATTTTGGGTCGAACGAATTTTTTTTGTCATGCTTATGACACTTATAGAACGATAATTGTGACAAAACCCGGTATCATCATAGATGTGGTGGGCTCCTACTTCTATGACAAAAAATCATGAAAGAAATGGGCTTTTCATCCTGGGCGGGCCGGAGACGCAGCTGCATGACGTTATTTGGGCCATCCATGAAAGAAAAAACCATGGTAGAAGCGACGGCGAAGAAAATATCGAGGAGTTCCCCATTACGATAGGTGGTCGGGGGTCAAGCGATGCACATTTCTCTTGTACACGTACGCGTGTGGGTGCGAGGCGTTGCGCTCTAACTGAACCCGAGCGAAGCGTTCGCCTACTGAATCCGAGCGATTGCACTGTAGGCTACGCGTTACTGAACCCGAGAGATCGATCGTCTGGCTGTTAAGTGAACCCGATCGAGCGATTCCTTCGCTACTGCTGCTAACTGAAGCCGATCGAACCTACTGCCTCTTGATGAACAGTGAGCATTGTTGGGGGGGTTGGATGAACAGTTCCCGATGGGGGTTGGATGAACAGGACTCCATGGTAGTAGAGGCCATTGCTGCTGGATGAACAGGACCCCGATCGATCGAGCCGGTTGTGGGCGGATGAACAGGACCCCGTGGAGGGCTGGATGAACAGGATGACCCCGTGGAGGGCTGGTTGAACAGTAGGTGGAGGGCTGGATGAATAGTAGGCTGTGGAGGGGTGGTTGAATAGGACCCCGTGGAGAGGGCTGGTTGAACAGTAGCCGGTGGCGGAGGCGTGGAGGCTGGATGAACAGGAGCCCGTGGATGAACAATCGCAGGTGGAGGCTGGAGGAGGTCGACGGTGGATGAATAGTAACCCGTGGAGGCTATAGGAAGCCGATGGTGGAGATGAACAGTAGCTCATGGAGTCCCATTTTGCGGTACGCCACACCCCTCCCGATGAACAGGACCCTCGTTTCGACCGTAGCTCCAACACAAGTCCGTTTCCTCCGTTTTGCGGTACACCATACCCCTCCTGATCAAGAGGGCCCCGTTTCGACCGTAGGAGGTCGAACAGAAGTCTGTTTCCTCCGTTTTGCGGTATGCCACACCCCTCCCGGTGAACAGGATCCCGTTTCAACCATAGGCGGTCCAACATAAGGCCACTTCCTCCGTTCTGTGGTACGCCAGGCCTCGTTTTGATTGGCTGTTCCATCCAAGCCGGTTGCCTCTCGATGAACACGACGTATTCCGTTGCCTCCAGATGAACACGAGGCATTCCATTTCCCCTAGATGAACACGACGATGCAGTTTCTCCATTCGGACCAAGCCATGTACACGAGCCCGGGCCGTATGTATGCGCGAGTAGGCGTTTGAGACACCGCACATATGTACGTATGTGGCCGTATTTACTTTCTTGCACCCTGGCTGTACGTATGTGTACATGCTACGTCCGCGCCTCTACTATGACACGCGCCCTTCCTTACTCGGCCACGGTTCATCGCTGCAGCCTGCAGACAGACCGATCGACCAGTATATGTGTACATGTTCGCGACCAGAATGACAACGCTACATATGCTTCGACCAGGTGGGTACCGACTGTCAGGGAGGATAAGGAGGAACTTCCTTGTGTGCGAAGATGTAGCTGGTGGGTCCTAGCACCCAGGGGGAAACATTTTTTATGAAATATGGTGGCCCGTCCGGTGGGTCCCTGCTGTCAGGTGGAGGAATCATTATTTTGCGTGTAATAAGGAGGCACTTCCTTGCTGTGGCCGTGGACCCAGCTGTCAGCCTCTCCACATACAGTACTCTTCCGATGGAAGTCGTTCCTTGACCATGTTGACCACGCCGCGCCGAGAGCACCAAGGCGGTGGACGACGGCGAGACCTAGGAAGGGGACGACGCGGAGCCATGGCAGACGCGACACTGGATGCGCACGCGGAGAGGAGTACGAGGGTTCACTGGTTTGGTTCCGGTGTGAGGCTGCCGTCGCCGCAGAATAACAGGGGGTGTGGGTGAGTAGAGGGATGGCCTGGCCAGCGGCGGGAGTAGTAGGGGGCGGTGAGGCCTCCGCGGCAGCACAGCCGGCCACGGGAGGCAGGAGCACGCGACACGACCGACGCTGGTTTGGGCGGCTGGAGCAAGAAGACTAGAGGTTGAAGAAGCACTATGGCCATTGGATGGACATCGTACGGTCACTGGAGCTAGAATCGTTCATATTGACTAAGTTGACAAAGCCCTCCATCCGCGTCAACTTAGTAGGCCCACAAGTCAGCCTCTCACTATGGTGGGTCCTAGCTAGCAAGGGGACCATTCATTTTGTTGTGCGTAATAAGGAGGCACTTCCTTGCGTGCGAAGATATAGCTGGTCGGTCCGAGCTGTCAGTGGGGGAACTTTTTTCGCGAAATACAGAGGCCCTTCCGATGGGTCCTAGCTGTCAGGTGGAGGAATCATTATTTTGCGTGTAATAAGGAGGCATTTCTTTGTGTGCGTCCGTGGACCCAGCTGTCAGCCTCTCCACATACAGTCCACTTCCGATGGATGTCGTTGGTTGACCATGCTGACCACGCCGCACCGAGAGCACCAGGGCGGTGGACGACGGCGAGGCCTAGGAAGGGAACGACATGGAGCCGGGGAAGACTCGACAGTGGTTGCCCACGCGGTGGGGAGTACGAGGGTTGACTAGTTCGGCTGCCGTCGCCAGAAAATAACAGGAGGTGTGGGTGAGTAGAGAGATAGCCAGGCCAGCGATGCGAGTATGGTGGGGCCGTGAGGCCTGCTCGGCAGCACAGCCGGCCACGGGAGGCGGGAGCAGGCGGTTCCGGTGGCACTGGTTAGGGCGGCTAGAGTAGGAAGATCAGAGACTGAAGAAGCATGATTGCCGTTAGATTGACATCTAACGGTCTGACACTGGTAGAGTCTATTGTTGACCAAGTTTCTTTTTTTGAGAAACCTTGTGTACGCATGAACTTAGTAGGCCCACAAGTCACCCTCCAAATCTGTGGCACACAACATAGAGCGTATTTGCTATTTTTTTAATAATTTGCAGCCCATTTGCTAATTCTTAAGGAATTTATTACAGCCCATTTTCTGCCCAGGACCACGGTCAAAAAGTTCAACCTTATTTTGCAAATTTCGGTGGAGTCCGAACTACTGTAATCCCGAAATGATAAAAATTTATTATTAATAACTTATTGATTTGCCAAAAAAATCGTTTTTTTGTAAGCAAATAAGACGTGGGACAATTGAGTTGGTTTAAGGGAAAACCAGTGGTAAAAAAATCAGCGCTGGGAGGGAAAACCAAAAAAATAAGGATGTAAATATGAAAAGGGAACTTTATGTAATTTCAATATAATGATACGTGTATATGAACTAGTCAAACTATAGGTAGAGATTAGAAAATGGAAGTAGGACATGGCGTTTCAAGAGGAAAATAGAACTGGGCTATGTGTTTGATTCAGTAAAAAAAACTGCCTGCGGATGTTCTAAGACAAAATATAACTAACGCTGGCGGGCCAGAGGCCAGTAGATACCTGCTGGATCTTTGTGCCCGTTGTCGTCATGGGCTGGGCCTGTTAAAAACAAAACCAAGCCTGGGCAGTCTACAGCCCAGTTGAAACTTGCTTGACCTAAAAAAACAATATACCTGTTGGATCCCAGTTATCAGTCTGTACTTGCAGAATTCTCTCGTTTATTGAGTACGTTGAAGACTTCATGGGGTTCACCATCCCAGACGTCAGCATTATTTTCCCATCGTGATAATAAGTGCATGCACTTGCTTGCGTACGGCCATGGACCGGCTGGTTCCATATGGTTAGGCTTAGTATGGACAGCCATCTTGTGGTTCCACGGACGAATTTCATGCAAATCGGATGGTTTTCAGTGAAAGCGGACTAAATTCATTGCATTTTACATATTTATTTTCATTATGGAATATTTTACATATTTCAACTAATAATAACGGACTAGGCCTTTTTTAGTCCATGGGAGGCACTTCACAGTCGAGGTCGCGACACTTAACTATTCTGGAAGGCCCAAATCCATCGCTCCTCTCTTTTAACAATTTGCAGCTGGGCTTGGCATGCCACATCCCAGTTCCGACATGCCGCGTCCAACTATCAGCCTGTGAAACCGGATGGATCCCCTGCGTACTTCGAAGATGTAAAATTTTTGGAGAACTGGGAATTCAAACGGCAGGTGCTTATGGTACCCATCAAATAAAAATCAGGTGCCTAAAAATTCGTTTCGAAACAAATGATTCAGCTTTATATCCACGTCGACCCACAACATGATGGTTGGAAGCAAATGCTAAGTTCATACCGAAAGATCGTTAACAACAATACCAACTTGCAGACGACCAGGTAGTACAAGTAACAATAACAAACTAACTTATAATCTTTTTAGTCCTGGCTCTAGTGTTAGTCTGGTAGAAAATCTTGTAGAGGACCATCTCCCGCTCCTTCTCTTGCTCCAGGTCCCCGAGGTGGTACTGGTGCATCACCCAGTTGGTCCTCTACTGGTCGAAGTTCTTTTTGGTGTGCAGCACCAGAACCTTTTTGCTGCCCGTCTGCCGGCCGTTGAACATCACCGGCAAGGTGTTGCCGGTGTTATGCCACATTGCGTGCATGCCGCACTCCGACTATATATAGGTAAAACTGTGTCTATCATAGCTTGCCACAGAATCTTCATCATCATTATCAGTACATCCTACGCAGGTGAGTTAGGATACACTTGATCCCAGAAAGGTATCTATCCTTCAAACCAGAGGAGTGCTTCAAACTAACAATAGTACATAATATCCAACCAAAGAGGGTCATGCTACAGCAGCAGGATACATGGCTCAGTCTAGATATCAGTATGAATCAAGTTGTGCATATTTGCTGTTGGCATGAACCACATCGCCCCATGCCAGGTTTGCAAAAGCCATCCATCGCATGGAAGCTTGATGCCTTTTACACACTGAAGATTATCTGGCAACAAGCTGTGTCGACGAATCTCCGGATATGGTGATTCATGAAACCCATGGTATGATGTGTAAACACGGTTCCCCCTGGCGAATGGAAGTTGCATAGCACGGTAATCATTGCCGGTGATATGATCGATGATTGGTTGGATGATCGGATAATTGATCCCGAGGAACATGGAGTGGTTGCCGAGGCTATAAACCCGCACTAGTACAGCGAGCACCTAAACAAATGGTTTAAAACCCCTTTACGCGATGGCATTTGGAACCGTCTCCAAGTGAGTGTGGGCGATAGGGGGGTCCTTCCCACACGACCCAGAGAAAGTGGGGGATATGCCCTCCTGGCACACACGTTCGGCAAAATGAGGTCGTGTGCGACCGGCGAGCGCTCAAATATGGAAATATGTATAGTAGAGCTAAAAAAATACAATTATACGGAGAAATTGTTTCCAGTCGCAAGTACATCCCACACAGTCAGTCCGCACAAAATGTTTCCGTTCGCATGTACATCCCACACAGTCGCTCGAAGGAAAACGTTTCCGTTCACAGGTACATCACACACAATTTTTCCCGTTAAATCGCTTGTGTTATTGAATATATCACACAGGGTCCGTGGAAGAAACTGTGTGGCAAAGGCTGTCCATCACACATAGTTTTCATGTGGTAAACGTTTGCGCAAGGTGGCCTAATGCAAATAGTTTTCAAGAGAAAGTCGTGTGTGATTGTTCATTGATCCAACACAGTTTATTCCTAGAAACTGTGTGCCTTGCCTGAGGTCATCGCCCACGGTATTTTTTTCAACAACCGTTTGCAATAGCAAAACCCAATTGGCAGGCTAATTCGCCACTAGTAGGCTAATTATCCGATTATTCATAATCCATTTATTAATCTAATTGGCAGTTCATATTAGGCACACAATATATTTCATTTTCATAATTGAAATACATCAGAGTACAGCATCATATAGCTTCAGCACTCAGCTACCCCATTACACAACTACACCAGGACCAAGTTTCACATGCAACATCTATAACCTTTCGAAATTAGCATCATAGATGATACATAGACAGATGTATCTCATCTGGAAAACTGCTGAAGCAGAAGGCGAATATTGAGCCTTCATTGATGTTGAAGGTCTTTCTAACTTTAGGCCAGTGCCGGTGGATGATTGACCATCCATCCTTCGTCCTCTTCAAGACCACTTCAATAATGAACCGTGGGTGTTGTATGAATACCTTCCTCGCCTCCTGACCATACAGGTGGTTTGAGAGGTAATCATCAGTGAACTGCTTTGCAAAGACCTGAAAACAAGGATGTGCATAAATATCTTCTCTATATTGGAAATGGGGCAAAGGAATTAAAAAGGCAAGGTATAATAGTTAGTACCATCCTGTAGTGAACTGATGTCTTCTTCATTGTGCAGACAAAGATCTTGTTGTTTTTTGTCGCTAATTTCTTTATCCTAACAGTCTTTCTGAGTTTCTTGACTTACCTGATATTCATGGACAACTCATTTCCCCATATGCAAAAAGGGTCGAACACTGGGTCAAAACCTCTGACAGCAGGACCTACATGTGCAAGACCAAATTGTTAAAAACCTAAATATTAGAATGGTTCCTGCAGTTGCACAATAATGTGCTATTAGACAACAGACCATGCACGTGCTAACCTCGATTGTAAACCTTAGTGCTTTCCATTGTTTCCCTGCAACACATATAAGGTAGTTAGTCATCAGGTAAGTAAGGGTTCGCATGCTATCAGTAAAATATGTTGATGAAAAATAATCACATTGCAGATTCATTAGATTAATTCAAGCCACAGGGAAAACCCATTTACCCAAACCAAGCATGATTAAGAACTAGGAAATATAGCACTTGTCTATGTTTCTCATGTATTAATGCGGCCAAATTCGATTTATTCCTCACATGCACAACAATACAAAATTCAATTTATTTCTCACATGGAAGACAATGCAAAATTGCAGCCTGAAGAATTGAACATCACATTTGCAGAACTGAACCAAATAGTTAACTGAAGACGACAACTAATTAACAAAATAGTTAATAAGTGAGCACCACACTGCACGACATATAGAACATATACACTAGAGCAACAGATTGCATGGTAAAATTAGATAGCACAATTCACTAGAATTTGTGAATGAAAGGCAGGAGCAGCACACACAACGGGGTAAACCGAGCATGCTTAACCGGCATAGCTAGCAAATGGCAAGGTGCTCCTTCAAGATCTGGGGGTCGGCACGAATGGCAGCCATCGCGACCTCATCCGCGCGTGCGGCCGCGATTTGCTTCTCAGCTCCCAAATGCTCCTTGAGGTCCTGGCTATACTACGTGCACCATGGCTTAGGCCGGCGCTTATTTGGTGGAGGGGTCGGTGATTTGGGTGGTAGGTGTCGTGCTCACGCTAGCGATAGGGGCATGTGAGATGTGTAAGAGGAGGAGGATGGGGGTCGGGTGTGGATTACCTGCCTGGATAGGCGAGGCCGAGGAGCGTGAAGGAGGGTCGCCGACGAGGAGGTGGCGGCGCTGCAAGCAATGAGTGAAGGTTTCAACTTGGAAAGGAAGGCGGAAAGAGGGGAAATGTGGCTTTTGGTAAGGGGGAGGGGGCAGGGAGGTAGATATTTCCGCGGAAGCCAAAAATTAGGAATCGCTTCAGCCAAAAAACTGGCGCGCAAAGTGTCATCAGACATGGTCCCTTATGCAGAACTGTGTACGATATGTGAACATCACAAACGATTCAGATAGCTTAACCCGTGTGTGTTGAGTTTGAACGTCAAAAATTTTGATTCAAATTTCCCTGGTTACAGTGGTCATCCACGTCATTGCATAATTTGGGTACACAAAGGAGACTAACTTCTTAATCGAGCAAGTTCAGCAATTAAACAGAGGTAGCTGACCTAAACATTACTCTAACAAATTAAAGACCGGTGCTCTTAATTAAACAAAACAAAGAGTACTACTACGGCTGGTGCTCGTTGATCTCCGCCACTGCCTCCATGTCCAGCTCGCGCCCGACGGTCTCCTGGGGAAGGGGCTCCATGGCATCAATTGCACCATACTCGGCAAGCATCTCGCCATTCGCGTCCGCCATATCTTTAGAAAAGGCTGCCACGAGCTGGGCGTGGGCGGACGCCATGTGGGCTCTGGCGGGCTCCGTCGTGGCAAGGTATGCCGTGCAGGAACGGGCAGCTGCTCGAACGCTCTCAGCGATTGCCAACTCTTCGGCCGTGGGTTGCCGACCATCGTCGGAGAAGCTTCGTTCGATTTGTGCGATGACCGCCATGACCTGGGTGTGGACGGCCTCGACATGGCAGTGGGCGGCCTCCAGCAGGGCTAAGGCCGCCGCTGCGGAACGGACAACTGTTGTGCCGCTCTCGCCAGTTGCTATCCCCGAGGTAGATGCTACTGCCGCTGCCTGAGAAGCAACAGCGGCCGTTTGGGCTGCCTTGGCCGCCCGGACGCAGACGGCGATCGCCCTCACAAAGCTTGTTAGCATGCGCCTGGCGGCTGCGGCCGCGCTCTCGCCGGAGTGGGCCACCGAAGTTGCCCTCACGACGTGGGTCCACGTCCCCATCTTTCACCGGCCACGAATGAACAGTGAAATGATATTTGGGGAGTGAGCTAGCTAGTGTGCTTGACACACCAGCTGTGGACTGTAGCCGACGCACCTTCTCTCGTAAGGCATGGGCGTACTATACACCGACGGTGCTCCAAGATATTTTGTGCTGCATCTCACACGGTTGGTGATAATAAACTGTGTGCGATCCACTTGATTTATCGTCTTGATCATTTGAATTACGTAATGTGGTCACAGCTACAAAGGATGGTGTTTGAATTGTTAGAACTTTTTATCTGCAGTGAACATGCAACTATAGGTGTGTCGTCAAAAAAATTGAATTATTCAGGGTTCGTTTGTACATATTTTATACATTAACTGTGTTTTCGAGGCATTTTATGCGCATAATTCAAGTTTGAACTACATGCACATGCTCCAGTGCATATAAACTTATTGAAAAATCAAATATGTGTCCTTGGTCGCACGCTTAGGTCCCATGCAAGAAACGGGAATGAATTTCAAACACCCTGCCACCGTCACTCGGCCGCGAACTTTGAGATACCTGGTTTTTAAATTCTAGTAAATCCAAAACTCGTCTAAAATTCATGAAACTTGGCATGATATCATGTAGCGGCATCAACATGCCATGGTAAATTTTTTGTCCCATTTGTGGCAGGTTTGGGTATATGCTTCTCACAACAAGCATGATGGTTTTCGGTAGGGAACTTCCCACCTTTGGGGACGAAACAATATCCATTGCCTCTTATTGCTTTCAATTTTTTTTCTCGTGTCAACATAGAACAACTGGAGTGTTGTGTGATTTTTTGTGATTTTTCGGGGTTTGTTTGGACATTTTTATGCATTAACTGGGTTTTCAATGCATTTATGTGCATAATTCAAATTTGAACTACATGCACATGCTCCAGTGCATATAAATTGGTTCAAAAAACAAATATGTGTCCTAGGGTGCATGCTTAGTGTCGTGGAATTGTCACGGCAGATGTCCTCGTGCAAGGACTTAGTCATGGAGCCATCGCAGCTAGGAAGCTTAAAGGGGTTAAACGGGACAAGGAACACGAGGGTTATACTGGTTCGGCCCCTTACGGTGAAGGTAAAAGCCTACGTCCAGGTGAGGTGGTATTGATTAGGGTTTCGATGACCAGGAGCTAAACCGTCCTGCCTGGTTATCGATTTTGTCTTACTTGTCCCTAAACCGCCGCCGGGTCATCCCTTTATATAGAGAGGTTGACGCCCAGCGGCTCTCAGAGTCCCGGCCGGCTCATAACAGTGTCCGGCTTGGACTCTTAACTATTCTTGCCTTACACTACAAGTTTCACCCTAACGGCGGTTAACACTACGGGCTTTAAGCCATCTCCGGGTCTTAAGCCCATTATTGACCCGCCGTCTTCAACTTTGGTGCTGGGCTTCGCATGATGACCATTATGACGTAACCCGGCCCCTCCTGGGCGGGTGACTCTAATGGTTATATTCTCAACATTAGGCCCCAGATTGATTTGAACCGGTTCATGTGAATCTTCAATCCCTTTGAGAGAAAATCTTTCGGCTTATATTTGTGCGAAGGTTATAACCCGCCGTGACGTCATCTTCTGGATTCCTGGTAACCCGCCATGACGTCATCTTCCATTAAGTCCATTTTTTTATTCTGTCATACTCCAACGGATCTTTATCTTTAATGGCCATCCCGAAAATCGAGGCGCTTCTGTGGCGAGATAATCACGCCGTGGCCTCCTCGTTTCTCGCGCCCACTTATTAGCCGCACCTTATAAATAAGCCCGGCCCATAAGCCTTCATTCACTTGTCGCCTCCATCGTCTTCCTCCTCTGACACCCGAGAGCTCGAGCTCCGCCGCCGCCACCGCTCTCCTGGTCTTCGTCAACCTCGGCCGCTGCATCACCCTGACCTGTCCAGAGAGACGGCGGCGACTCATCAGCACCCGTAAGTCCTTGCCACTCCATAGAGTAGATCCGCATTAGGGTTCTTGCTGTTCTCCCCTGTTCTTCGCAGTTCGTCGCCATTTCTTCACAGATTCTTCTACACGGCCCCCTTAGATCCAGAAGACATATAGAACTCATGCGGCTGTGGTTTCGCACCCATTTTCAATAGTATCACGCCCCCTTTACTTGCAAATAGATCCCCTTAGAGCTCATGAACTTATCTGTATCAGCTTTCTAGGTCTAGAAATTTTTCCTTTTTAGCCGATCGTTTGATCCAAAATAATTACTGTGATATGTGAAACTTGTTTGCGCCACACTTAGTCAAAAATTGCATCTGTTTAGCTATGGCGGCTCATATCTCCGGCTTAAAAGAGGCCATGCGCTGTAAAATTTCCGGATCATTTATGATAATGTTTTAGACAACTTGAATTACTCACGATGCCCTCAGCGGCTTAGATAACCCGACGCAATTAGCCACATGTCATTAGGCCCCTTCATAAGCCGCCATCTTGAATATTGAACTGTAAACTTTCTCCGGCTTATAGTTGAACCGGACATTTCCTTTTGTCATAGGCTTTCGTCTTTCACAATGCCACCCAAGGCTCCCAAGGCACCCATCACGTGCAACTGGATGAGATCCAATGTTACTGATGACACTTTAGCTGATTTCGTGAAGACGGATTACCTGCCCAAGAAGGAGGTCATGTCTTATCGTGCCCCTGACCCGTCGGAGGAAAGACCTCAACCAAGAGATGGCGAGGTGGTGATATTTGTGGATCACATGAGCCGGGGCTTCGCACCTCCCGGCTCGAAATTCTTTAGAGATGTTCTGAACTTCTTCGATCTGCGGCCGCAAGACATAGGACCCAATTCCGTGTCGAATATTTGCAACTTTCAAGTATTCTGTGAAGTATATCTTGGAGTAGAGCCCAGCCTACTGCTTTTTAGGGAGTTGTTTTATCTGAACCGCCAGAATGAGTGCGCCAACGGGCCTAGCTTGGAGCTTGGCGGAATCTCCATCCAACGACGGAGAGATTGCCTTTTTCCTTATGCTGAGCCGCCAAGCCACCCAAAGGACTGGAACCAGACATGGTTCTACTGCCAAGATACCTCTCCGGCTGATGAGAGCCCTCTGCCCGGCTTTTGTGCCCTGCGTCTGGAGCCAACTCACCCCCTGCCAGACAAACTATCTCAAGCTGAACGTCAACCACTGATCCCTACCATCAACAAGATTAAGGCTCTTCTGGGAAACGGCCTTAACGGCGTTGATCTGGTCCGGGTCTGGATTTCTTGGCGGGTGATTCCCCTGAGCCGCCGCCCCGGCTTAATGTGTGATTACACGGGCCGGAAGGATAACCCTCTACGGCACAGCTCCAACGATCTTCCTGAGGATGTCGTGGACGACATGACCAAGTCTCTCTTGAATGAGAGCTTAGACGACTGCGGGAGGACCGGCTTAAGCCCCTTCTGCCAAGCTAACCCGGCTCCGGCGGTAAGCTACCAATCTGAGCACTTTACTTTCCATTTTAACAGTTTGTTTTAACTTCAAGGAAACCTTTATTGTATTTTTCCAGGCTAATGACATGTTCTGGAAGGTCAAGTATGACCATGAGGCTGCTAAAAAAGCCAGGAAGGCTAAGAAAGCCGCCAGGAGAGCCGCTCCCCGTAAGAAGGGAAGTAGGCCTAGCGCCTCAGAGCTGCTTCAGTTGGATGATAGCTCCGAATCAGAGGTAACCCTTGATTCGTTAGGCTCCTATTCTGCTTTTCGTCTGTTTTTTAACCGCCTTATTGACTTGATTATCCGTAGGATGATACCGGAGCGAGTAACCCGGTGACTGAAGAGGTAACTATACTTTCCTCCGACTCGGACCCCTTGCCAAGGCTGAATGTCCGAAGAGTAACCCGGAAAGTAAGATTTTCGCATCCTTTAGCTTATCAAGATCCTCAATTTCTTTTGAAGCAACAGATTCATGAGAGCCGGAGGCAAACCCGGTCCAGCAAGGATGCAGACCTCTCCTCCGGCTTACCCAAGGCATCAAGAAAGCGCCGGACTGAGGTTATCTCCAACTTTTACCCTTTTCATCCTTTAGCGGGCGTCACTCGTCAACCACTCAATTCATCTGATTCAAATTATCAGGAAACTTCACCTTCCTCTGGTGACTCCATGCAATCTAACCTGCCGGCTTTCAAGACCGCACCCGGGTAATGATAATCATCTCATTTGTGCTTATCTTATTTATGCTTTCTGTACTAATCTTTTGACTTTCAGTGCCCAAGCCAAGCTCAGTAAAAGGGCCAAGAAAAATAAGCCGGTCGAAGAGCCGGTCTTGACTGAACCAGAAGCTTCTGCTCATGAGCCGCCATCTGCACCAGCTCCGGACACCGCCACCTCAACTGAAGAACAAACCATGGCGGGTTCCGACAACCCGGAGATTCCCAGCTCAGCTCAACGGGCCGATGACCCGGATGTGGTGATTACCTGGACTGAATATGTTGAGCCGGGAAGACCCACTATGCTGTCCAGATGCTCTGCCAAGGAAGAGCTGCTAGAGCGCCGCCGGGCTAGACTGGAGATCACTGACTATGCTAACTTGAGCATTGGAGACATTGTTTCTGGTTACATTGGTCAAGTTCACAACAGTCGGGACCTGGAGATTGATATGGTGAAGCAGATACAGCAAAAATCTGAGGTACGACCCTCTTGCTTACTCCATAGTCAGTCTTACTATGCTAGCCCCCAAGTCTATTACTTGTGATAGAATATGTTGTAGACTTAACTTCCGGCTTACCTTCATGAACTGGCAATTGTAAATAGAATCTTTCAGCTTACATTAGCCCCCAAGTGCCAAGTGTCTTTGCTTGCAAAGTGCTTGGGACTTTAATGTGGCATAATAATCACTCATACTGTAACCCGGAATTTGTACAGGCTGCCTGCAAGAAATTTGAAGCTGAAATTTCTGAGCTGAAGAACCGCCTGAAGACTCAGGAAACTGAGACCCGGAAGGCCAACGCCAAATTTGAGTTCAGTGTTGCTGCACAAGAAAAGCTGAAGAAGAAATTTGAAACCGAAAGAAAGACTTGGGCCGAGGAGAAAACTGCTTTGGTCAGCCAGGCCGAACAAGCGGAGGCTGCTCTGACGGAGAGAACCGCCGAACTCTCCGGCTTAAAGCGCCATGTGTCACAGATGGTCGCCGCAATCTTCGGTAAGTCATTCTACAAGCCTTTAACAAGCTTACATTCTTTATGTCTTAGAAATCCCACAATTGCCATCAGTTCACCTAACTTTGTTATGCAGGTCTCAGAAGCTCCAACCTTAATCAAAATGTTCTGACCAAGTTGAAGGCCGTGTACACCTTGGTGGAGCAACTCTACACCGGGTCACAGCGTGCATTAGCCGTTGTGGCTCTGTCCAACGAGGTTCCAACTCATCTGGCGGATGTACTCAGGCGGCTTGCCGTTCTTCCTCAGCGCTTCCAAGAGCTAAGACGGGCCTCTGCAAGAGCCGGAGCTATAGCTGCTTTGAGCCGGGCCAAGGCTTTTCTTCCGGAGCTAGACCCGGCCGACATCGCTCTTGGATACCCCAGCCTGAAGGAAGATGGCACCCCCTTTGATCAAAAAGACTTTGCTGCCTGTGTGAAGACCGTGCGCCCGGTGGCCACCCTGATTGGGAATGACACCGACCTTACCAAGTATCAGCCGGGCTATGACGCGGAAAATCAGAGGATCCCCACTCCACGTTATGAAGCCATCAGCTTGATCCCTCCGACTCGTAAGCATACCTTCGCCCCAGAAGTTGACCCGGCCGGGTTAATTGATGCGAGGCTCAATTTGAAGCTTTGAGCGGCATTGACTGGAAATCATCAACCTTCCAGGTCATGGAATCAGCCGGAGGAGCGGAGAGGGATGAGCCGGAAACTTCAACTAAACAAGCACCTTGACTTTTAGGCGGCTCATGGTTACACCTTAAAACAATGCCTCACCTTTTAGACTCGGGGAGTCTTGTAATAGAGTAGGACAAACACTTAATTTTGTCGTGCCATCGTGCACGTGTTGAATGCTTAACTCCATTTAAGCTGCTTCTTCATATTCCTCCGGGTTATAATTGATCATTTTATTTTCCTTAAGCTCGAATAGCTGTCTTTAACCATCCTGCATAGAAAACAAGTCACAAGTCTCTGGGTGGCTTACCGCACCGAGAATCATAAACCTTATATAACCCGGAATATGAACCAAAGTCACCAAAGACTGGCCCTCAATTATGTCCTTGATGTAACCATAATAGTATACTTACAAGCCTTCAAGTATACTTCCGGTTTATGTAACCCGAATAATGAGGTTAAGATCTCAACTCCGGTTCACCAGCATCAATAATACTTACTATATGCTATCAACGTTGTGAATCAAAATTAAGCTGGCGAAGTAAGAGCCGCCCTTGCACACTGTTGATATGACCAAAAGAACTTGTTGTAAGTTAGGAGATCAAAACTTAGGGGCTTCCGGTTCGAATACGACCAGAGAACCGTCCCAAAGGGGTTAAGCTAAGATTCGAATGCGATCATATAGCCCCCAGTGGCTTTGGCGTTGCCGATCAAGAGGGTACCGACAGCTATGTTCTCTTTGGTTCGAATACGACCCATGTGTGAACAGGAAGCCCCCAAATGACCTTAAGAGTTGTTGAAGGACGCTGATTCGAATACGATCCACGTCGGTTCCCAAAGGGGGTTGAGATATGATTCAAATATGATCAAAGAAAACTCCCCAATGAGTTCGGCAATTTGCCAATCAAGTGGGTATCGATAGCTATGTTCTCTTTGGTTTGAATGCGATCTATGTTTGAACAGGAAGCCCCTAGGTGATCATATTGTTTACGGCTAGATTCGAATACGATCATAAGCCGGATCCACCTCCAAGTGACCATGTGATGTTGTAATGGAAATAACACGTTTACCTTTGGAGGAGAAAAGGACAGAGGTCCTGCTTTATTATTTATCATAATATATACATGGCTACAGAAATATGTACATTATGAGAGCCGGTGGCTCAACTGTAGTAAGGCCGAAGCTGAGCTATGTTCCACGGCCGACGGGTCTCTTCCTCCGACTTGCGTGAATCTTTGTGCTCCCGAACGTCGATAAGGTAGTATGACCCGTTGTGCAAGTTCTTGCAGACCACAAAGGGCCCTTCCCAAGGCGGGGATAACTTGTGTGCATCTGTTTGATCTTGGATGAGCCGGAGCACCAGATCACCTTCCTGGAAGACCCGGGACTTAACCCGGCGGCTGTGATAACGGCGCAGGTCTTGTTGGTAAATCGCCGAGCGAGCTGCTGCCACATCATGCTATTCGTCCAACAAGTCAAGAGCATCTTGGCGCGCCCGTTCATTATCCGCCTCCACATAAGCCGCCACTCGAGGTGAGTCATGACGGATGTCGCTAGGGAGGACTGCTTCCGCTCCATAAACCATGAAGAAAGGCGTGTAACCCGTAGATCTGTTAGGAGTAGTATTAATGCTCCATAACACGGAGGGTAACTCCTCCACCCAACAACCCGGCGTCGGTTGCAAAGGGACCAAAAGCGGGGGCTTGATGCCCTTCAAGATCTCCTGATTAGCTCTCTCAGCTTGACCATTGGATTGAGGGTGAGCCACTGATGAAACATCAAGTCGAATATGCTCTCGTTGACAAAACTCTTCCATGGCGCCTTTAGACAGATTGGTACCGTTGTCAGTTATAATGCTGTGTGGAAAACCAAAGCGAAATATCACCTTTTTCATGAACTGAACCGCTGTGGCCGCATCACACTTGCTAACTGGCTCTGCCTCAACCCACTTTGTGAACTTGTCAACTGCCACCAAGAGGTGGGTCTTCTTATCCTTGGACCTTTTAAAAGGCCCAACCATATCAAGCCCCCAGACCGCAAATGGCCAAGTAATTGGAATCATCCTCAGCTCCTGAGCCGGCACATGAGCCCGTCGTGAGAACCTGTGACAACCGTCACATCTACTGACCAAGTCCTCCACATCAGCATGAGCCGTCAGCCAATAAAAACCATGACGAAAAGCCTTGGCCACAAGGGATTTTGAGCCGGCATGATGGCCACAATCCCCCTCGTGGATCTCACGCAAAATATCTTTGCCTTCCTCAGGGAAAACACAACGCTGGAAAGTTCCAGTGACACTGCGGCGAGGTAGCTCACCATTGATAATTATCATTGACTTAGACCACCGGGTTATTTGTCTGGCCAAAGTTTCATCCTCAGGCAACTCTCCCCGGGTCATGTAAGCCAAGTATGGTACTGTCCAGTCTGGGGTGATGTGGAGAGCCGCCACCAACTGTGCCTCCAGGTCAGGGACAGCCAAGTCTTCCTCTGTAGGCAACTTAACAGAAGGGTTATGCAAGATATCCAAAAAAGTATTAGGTGGCACCGGCTTTCGCTGAGAGCCCAGCCGGCTTAATGCATCAGCCGCTTCGTTCTTCCTGCGATCAACGTGCTCTACTTGGTA
The DNA here is from genome assembly GCF_018294505.1 of Triticum aestivum. Classification (NCBI taxonomy): domain Eukaryota; kingdom Viridiplantae; phylum Streptophyta; class Magnoliopsida; order Poales; family Poaceae; genus Triticum; species Triticum aestivum. The sequence goes on from NC_057802.1 coordinate 190,535,162, forward strand.
ACCCTGAAAGTGTCCAGCAATGGCATCAACTTCACGGCGATAAGCCGCCATGAGAGGGTCCTTGGAATCCCACTTGCCTGATACTTGTTGAGCCACTAAATCTGAGTCGCCGAAGCACCTCACCAGGCTCAAGCTCATCTCCTTAGCCATCCGAAGACCATGGAGCAAGGCCTCGTATTTAGCCGCATTATTAGTACAGGGAAACATCAACCGTAGCGCATAACGAAACTTGTCACCTTTAGGGGAAGTTAATACAACTCCAGCCCCCGAGCCCTCCAATTGCCTAGACCCGTCGAAGTGAATAGTCCAATATGTATTATCCGGCTTTTCTTCAGGCACCTGCAGCTCTGTCCAATCGTTGATGAAATCCACCAAAGCTTGAGATTTAACAGAAGTGCGTGGTACGTATTTCAGGCCATGAGGCCCAAGCTCTATAGCCCACTTAGCCACTCTTCTTGTGGCTTCTCTGTTTTGGATGATATCTCCAAGGGGAGCAGAACTAACCACAGTGATGGGGTGACCCTGGAAATAATGCTTAAGCTTCCGGCTTGCCATGAACACACCATAAACAAGCTTCTGCCAATGTGGATACCGCTGTTTGGACTCGATGAGCACTTCACTGACGTAGTAAACTGGCCGCTAAACCGGATATTCCTTACCCTCTTCCTTGCGCTCCACCACCATAGCCACACTGACGGCTCGTGTGTTAGCAGCTACATACAGTAATAAGGGCTCCTTGTCAACCGGAGCAGCAAGAACTGGGGGCTCAGCCAGCTGTCTCTTCAAATCCTCAAAAGCAGTATTAGCAGCATCATTCCAGATAAAGTCATCAGTTTTCTTCATCAACTGGTACAGTGGCATGGTCTTTTCACCCAAACGGCTTATAAACCGGCTCAAAGCAGCGATGCGGCCTGCCAGACGCTGGACGTCGTTTATACACGCCGGCTTAGCCAGAGAGGTGATTGCCTTGATTTTTTCCAGGTTAGCTTCAATGCCTCTGTTAGAAACCAGGAAACCCAAGAGCTTGCCTGCGGGAACACCAAAAACGCACTTGGCCGGGTTAAGCATCATCTTGTAAACCTGGAGATTATCGAAGGTTTCTCTAAGGTCATCTACTAGGGTCTCCTTCTCCCTGGACTTAACCACGATATCATCCACATAGGCATGAACATTACGCCCAATCTGGTTATGAAGACAATTCTGCACACAACGCTGATAAGTCGCCTGTGCACTCTTGAGCCCAGAAGGCATAGACACATAACAGAAGGCTCCAAAGGGAGTGATGAACGCCGTCTTCTCCTGGTCCTTAACTACCATTTTAATCTGATGGTATCCAGAATAAGCATCCAAAAAACTTAAGCGCTCACAACCCGCCGTAGCATCAATGATTTGATCAATACGGGGGAGAGCAAAAGGATCAGCCGGACACGCCTTGTTTAAGTCCGTGTAGTCCACACACATCCGCCAGGTGCCATTCTTCTTGAGCACGAGCACCGGGTTAGCTAAACATTCTGGATGAAAGACTTCGACAATAAACCCGGCCGCCAAGAGCCGGGCCACCTCCTCACCAATGGCTTTCCGCCTCTCCTCATTAAACCGCCGAAGGAATTGCCTGACCGGCTCAAATTTTGGATCAATATTGAGAGTGTGCTCAGCGAGTTCTCTAGGTACACCTGGCATGTCAGAAGGTTTCCATGCAAAACTGTCCCTATTCTCACGGATGAACTCGATGAGCGCGCTTTCCTATTTTGGATCCAGATTGGCACTGATGCTAAACTGCTGAGATGAGTCACCTGGAACGAAATCAACAAGTTTAGTCTCATCAGCTGACTTAAATTTCATTGCCGGCTCATGCTCCGTGGTCGGCTTTTTCAGAGAGGTCATATCTGTTGGTCAACATTGTCCTTGTAAAACTTCAACTCCTCTGTTGCACAAACAGATTCTGCATAAGCCGCGTCACCTTCCTCACACTCCAAGGCTATCTTTCGGCTGCCATGAACCGTAATGGTCCCATTGTGACCCGGCATCTTGAGCTGTAAATATACGTAACACGGTCGTGCCATGAACTTGGCGTAAGCCGGCCGCCCAAATATGGCATGATACGGACTTCTTATCTTGACCACCTCAAAGGTCAATTTTTCCGCCCTGTAGTTGTACTCATCTCCAAAGGCCACTTCCAGCTCGATCTTACCAACTGGATAAGCCGACTTACTAGGCACCACACCATGGAAAACAGTATTGGACTGGCTGAGGTTCTTATCAATCAACCCCATACGACGGAAGGTCTCATAATAGAGGATGTTGATGCTGCTGCCTCCATCCATGAGCACCTTAGTGAACTTATATCCTCCCACCTGAGGAGCCACTACCAGGGCCAGGTGACCCGGATTATCAACCCGGGGAGGGTGATCCTCCCTACTCCACACAATAGGCTGCTCAGACCATCTTAAATAGCGTGGAACCGCCGGCTCAACAGCATTCACAGCCCTCTTATGAAGCTTCTGATCTCGCTTACACAGACTGGTGGTAAACACATGATACTGTCCACCATTGAGCTGCTTTGGATTGGTCTGGTATCCCCCCTGTTGCTGTTGATGACCCTGGCCAGACTGCTGATTAAAGCCCCCTTGAACATTCTGAGGATTGGAATTTGAGCCGCCGCCCGGGCCATGAAAGCCGCCAGCGCCTGAGCCGCCGCCCGAGCCATTGTTGCCATTAAAGGCATTGGAATTCTTAAAGGCCTTCATGATTGCGCAATCTTTCCATAGATGAGTAGCTGGCTTCTCCCTAGAGCCATGCCTTGGACAAGGCTCATTCAACAACTACTCAAGCGTTGGGCCTGAACCGCCGGCTCAGGAAGGTGGCCTCCCCTTACGTCGCTGGTTGTTACCCTGTGAGCTAGCATTGGCCACAAACTCTATGCTGCCATCAGCCTTACGCTTGCTACCTCCTTGGTTCGCCGGGTTATGCTGAGGACCCTTGCCATTGCCGTTCTTCTTTCCCTTCCCTGTCGTTTCATCATCTGACGCGGGATCCTTGGTGCTATCAGAGTCGGCGTACTTGACGAGAGCCGCCATCAGCGTACCCGTATCATTGCAATCGCGCTTGAGCCACCCGAGTTTCATCTTCAGGGGCAGGAAACGACAATTCTGCTCCAACATTAAGACTGCAGAGCCGACATCCATCTTACCAGATGAATGTATTATCTCTTTGACCCGGCGAACCCAATGGGTCGTAGACTCACCCTCCTGCTGTTTACAGTTAGTCAAATCCACAATTGACATATACTGCCTACAGGTATCTTTGAAGTTTTGGATGAACCGGGCTTTCAGCTCAGCCCAAGACCCGATAGAATTCGGTGGCAGCCCTTTCAACCAAGTGCGGGCAGTCCCATCTAACATCATGGTGAAGTACTTGGCCATTGCCGCTTCGCTGACCTCCAGCAACTCCATGGCCATCTCGTAACTCTCGATCCAGGCTTCGGGTTGTAAATCAGCCGTGTAATCAGGCACCTTCCTAGGCCCTTTGAAATCCTTGGGCAGACGTTCATTGCGGAGAGCCGGCACCAGACAAGGGACACCCCCAGTCCTCGTAGGTATACCCGCGTTGATGGAAGCCGTCGAATAAGCCGGGGGTGGCTGGTAAGCTATAAACTGAGGCACCTGCTCCGCCTCTTGCCGTGCTCTGTCTTGGTCTACCGCGTGAAAGGCTCCGTTATGAGCCGGGCCGTGGCCAGGAGGCAAGTCATGGCGTCGGACATTACTTGAGCCGGTCGCTGAGACCATGTGTCTGCTATAACTCGGGCTCCGGCCTGGACGAGGGGTTGAATGAATCCTGTCCTGGCTATAAGAAAATGCCTCTTGCTGCGCCAGAGCCGTCTGAAGGAGTTCTCTGACCCGGCGGGTTTCAACCGCCGTTGGAGAGTCACCATCAATTGGGAGAGCCACCAGCCGCGCCGCTGCGGCGACCATGTTTTCCAACGGGTTGGCATAATGACCCGGTGGTATTGGTACGTACTGAGGCGGGGCAGGGTCCACTCACTTGGGGAGGTCCCATCACTTGGGGCTGAATTGGCATCCCAGCCCCGGGCACTATGATCTCTGGCGGGTTACTAGACCCCGCACCCGGCGTGTTGAAGAGGTTTCGAGGATCGTAAACCGGAGGGAGTCGAGATTGGGCCTTTTGATGCCTCCTTCTCATGACCTCATTGGACGCGTTTTGATCCATCGTGAGCCGGAAGGACTGTGCCTGAATCAGCTGAGTCTGGGCGTCGAGAGCCGCCCTTTCTGCAGCCATCCTGAGCCCCTCCGCCGCCAGATCCTCCGTGGCCTCTGCTAGATCCAACTTTAACTGTGCCACCTCCGCGTCATGCCGAACTTGATCCGCCGGAGCAACCGTAGCGGTCAACAGGACCGTCATCTTGTCTGTGAGATCCATCAGCACCTAAGCCGGCGAGGGCATAGGGCTTCCTGACCCGGCGGCAGGGCTTTGAACAGGTTGTGCGCCGGCCATGAAGATTCCAACCCGGCTCGGCGGCTCAAAGGGGTCCGGAATGCTGTGGCCATCGGGACAACCCCTGAGCCTGCCATCCTGAAGTTGATACAACGAGTTTGACTCATCCGTAGACGACTCGCCGTCAGAGCCGGCGGCCGTCTCATCACCAGATCCAGATCCTTCAGAGAGTCCTCCATGGACACATCCCATGAAAGCATGCTTCAAAGCAGGTAGAGCCCGGGCGGGTCGTGCACGCTGAGCCGTCTCGATGAGATCGGCGTAGAGATCCGGCTCAGGGCCCGGCTCACCAATCTTGCCAATGAAGACATGAAATCCGCCGAAGGGGACCCGGTACCCGTACTCGATTGAGCCAGCGTCGGGGCCCCAGTTTGCATCGTCGATGTAGAGCTTGCCGCGACGACTCTTGGTCATCCGGCCCACCGCGTATCCTTGAGCCCTTCAAAGCTTCCCTTCAAGAACTCAAATCCACCATGCGCTGGCCCCACGGTGGGCGCCAACTGTCGTGGAATTGTCACGGCAGATGTCCTCGTGCAAGGACTTAGACGTGGAGCCATCGCAGCTAGGAAGCTTAAAGGGGTTAAACGGGACAAGGAACATGAGGGTTATACTGGTTCGGCCCCTTACGGTGAAGGTAAAAGCCTACGTCCAGTTGAGGTGGTATTGATTAGGGTTTCGATGACCAGGAGCTAAGCCGTCCTGCCTGGTTATCGATTTTGTCTTACTTGTCCCTAAACCGCCGCCGGGTCGTCCCTTTATATAGAGAGGTTGACGCCCAGCGGCTCTCAGAGTCCCGGCCGGCTCATAACAGTGTCCGGCTCGGACTCTTAACTATTCTTGCCTTACACTACAAGTTTCACCCTAACGGCGGTTAACACTACGGGCTTTAAGCCATCTCCGGGTCTTAAGCCCATTATTGACCCGCCATCTTCAAGTTTGGTGCTGGGCTTCGCATGATGACCATTATGACGTAACCCGGCCCCTCCTGGGCGGGTGACTCTAATGGTTATATCCTCAACATTTAGGTCCCATGCAAGAAATGGGAATGAATTTCAAACACCAGGACACCATTGATTCCCGGCAAAACATTGAGATGCCTGGTTTTTAAATTCTAGTAAATCCAAAACTCGTCTGAAATTCATAAAACTTGGCATGCCATCATGGAGTGGCATCAACATGCCATGGTACAATTTTTGTCCCATTTGGGGCAGGTTTGGGTATATGCTTCTCACAAACCGGAGCTTCTCACAACAAGCATGATGGTTTTCGGTAGGGAACGTCCCACCTTTGGGGACGGAACAATATCCATTGCCTCTTATTGCTTTCAAATTTTTTTCTTGTGTCAACATAGAACAACTGGAGTGTTGTGTGAAGTTTTTTCATTTTTCAGGGTTCGTTTGGATATTTTTATGCATTAACTGATTTTTCAATGCATTTATGTGCATAATTCAAATTTTTGAACTACATGCACATGCTCTAGTGCATATGAATTGGTTGAAGAATCAAATCTGTGTCATTGGGTGCATGCTTAGGTCCCATGCAAGAAATGGGAATGAATTTGGAACACCAGGGCACCGTTGATTGCCGGCAAAACATTGACATGCCTGGTTTTTAAATTCTAGTAAATCCAAATCTCGTCTGAAATTCATGAACCTTGGCATGCTATCATTGAGCGGCATCAACATGCCGTGGTACAAATTTTCTACCATTTGGGGCAGGTTTGAGTATATGCTTCTAACAACAAGCTTGAAGCTTTTCGCTAGGGAATGTCCCACCTTTCCGGACGGAACGATATCCATTGCCTCTAATTGCTTTCAAATTTTTTTCTCGTGTCAACATAGAACAACTAGAGTGTTGTGTGAATTTATTTGATTTTTTCGGGGTTCGTCTGGACATTTTTATGCATTAATTGAGTTTTCAATGCATTTATGTGCATAATTCAAATTCGAACTACATGCGCATGCTCCAGTGCATAAAAATTGGTTGAAAAATCAAATCTGTGTCCTTGGGTGCATGCTTAGGTCCCATGCAAGAAATGGGTATGAATTTCAAACACCAGGGCACCGTTGATTGCCGGCAAAACATTGAGGTGCCTGGTTTTTAATTTCTAGTAAATCCAAAACTCGTCTAAAATTCATGAAACTTGGCATGCTATCATGGAGCGGCATCAACATGCCGTGGTACAAATTTTGTCCCATTTGGGGCAGGTTTGGGTATATGCTTCTAACAAACCGGAGCTTCAAACAACAAGCATGATGGTTTTCGGTAGGGAACGTCCCACCTTTGGGGACGAAACGATATCCTTTGAGTCTTATTGCTTTCAATTTTTTTTCTTGTGCCAACATAGACAACAGGAGTGTTGTGTGAATTTTTGTGCTTTTGCGGGGTTCGTATGGAAATTTTTATGCATTAACTGAGTTTTCAATGCATTTATGTGCATAATACAAATTTGAACTACATGCGCCTCCTCCAGTGCATATAAATTGGTTGAAAAATCAAATCGGTTTCCTTGGGTGCATGCTTAGGTCCCCTGCAAGAAATGGGAATGAATTTCAAACACCAGGGCACCGTTGATTGCCGGCAAAACATTGAGGTGCCTGGATTTTAAATTCTAGTAAATCCAAAACTCATCTAAAATTCATGAAACTTGGCATGCCATCATGAAGCGGCATCAACATGCCGTGGTACAAATTTTCTCCGATTTGAGCAGGTTTGGGAATATGCTTCTCACAATATGCATGATGGTTTTCGCTAGGGAACGTCCCACCTTTGGGGACGAAATGATATCCATTGCCTCTTATTGCTTTCAAGTTTTTGTCTCATGTCAACATAGAACAACAGGAGTGTTGTGCGATTTTTTTGTGATTTTTCGGGGTTCGTCTGGACATTTTTATGCATTAACTGAGTTTTAATGCATTTATGTGCATAATTCAAATTTGAACTACATGCACATGCTCCAGTGCATATAAATTGGTTGAAAAAACAAATCTGTGTCCTTGGGTGCATGCTTAGGTCCCATGCAAGAAATGGGAATGAATTTCTAACACCAGGGCACCGTTGATTGCGGCAAAACATTGAGATGCCTGGTTTTTAAATTCTAGTAAATCCAAAACTCGTATGAAATTCATGAAACTTGGCATGCTATCATGGAGCGGCACAAAAATGCCGTGGTACAAATTTTGTCCCATTTGGGGCAGGTTTGGGTATATGCTTCTCACAAACCGGAGCTTCTCACAACAAGCATGATGGTTTTCGGTAGGGAACGTCCCACCTTTGGGGACGAAATGTTATCCATTGCCTCTTATTGCTTACAATTTTTTTCTCATCTCAACATAGAACAATAGGAGTGTTGTGTGAATTTTTTGATTTTTCGGGGTTCGTTTCGACATTTTTATGCATTAACTGAGTTTTCAATGTATTTATGTGCATATTCAAATTTGAACTACATGAACATGCTCCAGTGCATATAAATTGGTTGAAAAATCAAATCTGTGTCCTTGGGTGCATGCTTAGGTCCCTTGCAAGAAATGGGCATGAATTTCAAACACCAGGGCACCGTTGATTACCGGCAAAACATTGACGTGCCTGGTTTTTAAATTCTAGTAAATCCAAAATTCTGTTAACCATTCACGTGACGCCTCGTGTCTTGGTTTTAATGGCTGTAGGAGGTGCCATGCGGACAGCTGCTTGACCTTGACTGAAATGTGCCGAGCAGGATTTCTGCAACTCTTGATCGCAAACGATTTAGATAGAACACCCGTATGCAAAGTGAGAGCAGCACAGGATTTGTGCATCCCTTCAACGCAAACGGTTGTTCTGCATGACCCATGTGCAACCACGTACAAACAATTTGGTAAGATTTGCATCTATCATATTTGGTATGTTGCCATTTGTCAAACTAGAAAGATTTACATTTGTTGATCTAGTAATGTTGCCATTTGTCAATCCTTGTAACACTGCGATTTGTCAAAATATGCAGCTAGAAATCATTAGCACTATGTAATTTTTGCAATTAAAATTCAGTAATTAAGCATAGATTTCATTCATAGATTAAGCAGTCGTTCTTAATTTATACAAACAGTTCAACTCGACAGCTGAACCGACAAAACTTCTCCCCAATTGTTGCCAACCATGTGCTGAAATAGCTAGTTCAACTATATATACTAGCTAATTTTAAGTACGTTGTACAGTTCGACCACACATCTATAGTCAGATGAACTGAACAAAATAGCCCCTAAATACTACTCCACGGAGGGGCTTTGTGCTACTTCCAGTATCCTCTCCACTGCCGAGCACGCTCAGTGAGAGGCAGAGGAGGAGGAGCCTACCGACGAGCCGGAGAAGTGCAATACGGTGCCTGCCGCTTTTGCACGTTCAACGAAGGTCTCCAGCTCGAACGCCCACTGCCGCTCCAGACGGTCCCTCTCGATGCGGCCGGACTGCTCGTAGATCTCCTGATTCCTCGCCTCTGCGTCGGCGTGTGATGCAGCCACGGCTACGGTAAGACTCTTTGCGTGCTCGACGAGGCGCTCCTCCTCCTCCCGCAGGAACTCGATGTAGTGCGCAAAGTCGCTGATGCACGTGCGGTCCTCCACCTCCACCTCCCCAATTGTAACATGCCTTAACACTTTTTTGGTTAAATTTAAGGTTATGCACCAGCAGGCATTTGCCCGCAACACACACGGCTTATTCCATCACAAACAGCTCTGATGGATCAACTGTCTGCCACATATCGCACACGCAACTCTAATATGATTCGTGCTTGATGTCTCTGACATCGCTCACATAGTTCGTCTTATTTGCCACGTATCACTGTGTCGTCCTCTGCTCGCGTCCCTCGGCAAGCTCTGCTTGCCGTTAGGCGCCGCAGCGCGCTGTGGACAACTCTTCCTTGAGGCGACCGCGCAGCGCTCTGCTCGCGTCCCTTCGCACGCGCTCTTCCAGCGGTTGGGCGTGCGCACGATCATGTCGGGGGGCCCATATGCATGCGGTTGCACCATGCGCGTTGCCACGCGATGCAGTTACGTGCGGCACGATGGAGTTACGTGCTGCAAATTAGAACTGCCATCAGGGCCTGCCGATATTCCTGGCCGTCCGGCTTCCCCTTTAATTCCCGCGGCCATTATAACCTTAGTCTCTTCAACCTTTCGATCGCACCCCACAACAAAACAAGCGCACCCACGACGACACATAGAGAGGGGATGTTCGGCGGCGCTCCAATGGAGTTCGGCGAGCATAGAGTGGAGACCCACTCGAGGGAGACGGATCTCTCGGTGGTGTACACTATCGACCCGGCCGTGGTGGACGACTACGTCAACAGCGTTGAGCAGTTGCTTGCTGGAGACAAGTACAATGTGGTCGGCCTCGACCTCCAGTACACCGCCGGTCGTCCCGGCATAGATCAGAATGTTGCTGTCGCCCAATTGTGCGTGCGCCATCATGTCCTCATGTACCACTACTGCATGGCCACAGAGCCTTGCGACCGTTTCAATAGGTTTGTTAACAACACCGACTACAAGTTTGCCAACGTGGATACCAAAGACGATGTAAAAGTGCTCAGTGTTACGGGCTTGGCCTGCAAGAACCTTGTCGAAATCCGTGACCACTACAGGGTCTGGGGCAGCACGAAGCAGGACTCCCTGGTCGAACTCGCCTCGGCCATCATCGACCCCTACTACGAAAAGGTGAAGCAGGATGCCTAGAGAACAAGTCCCGTATCCTGACACAAGGCCTGGATGCGGCAACTGGATGAACCTCACCTTAGGTTCACGACCAAGAGCGTCTACACATGCTACGAGATGCACAAGCGGATCGTTGACATGAGGAAGTTCCTCGTTACCCAAATCAACGAGCCCGGATCGAGCCACAAGAAGAGCAAGCGTCACAAGAAGTAGATGATGATCAGATGATCGTTTATGCTAGTTAATCATGCATGTAATATATAGTTTACTTTATTGGTGTGTGTGGAAATGCCATGTGTGTAGTAGCCACCTATGTAATTATGCATGTAATAGTTTACTTTGGTGTGTGCAAATGCCATGGTTGTAGTAGCCACCTATGTAAGTGGACGTTTAATTTGGTTATGCGAGCATGTCCTTATAAGTGTGTGTATATATATGTTGTTGTTTTGTATGCAATCCCATCGCACAACACACACGTCTTATTAGCAACAACCGTCTGTGTTCTTATTGGTCTTCAGACACATTTCTGATTACAGACTTGTTTTGCCACGTATCACACACATCTTGTTAAGTTGAACCGTTTCTGTTCTCATGTCTCAACACAAACAGTTCATCCGAGTGAAACGCATGTCGTATGTCGCACACACCTTTGATCTGGCTGACCGTTTCTTTTGTGTTTCCTAATCACAAACAGTTCATCCGAGTGAACCGTACGATGTGTATCGCACACGCCTCCATTTGGCTGCCCGTTTCTTTTGTTCCTCCTGATCGCAAACAGTTCATTGAACTGAACCGTATGCCCTTCATCGCACACGCAACTAAAACCTGAACCGTGTTTGAGGCATCCGTCATCGCAAACATTTTACACATTTCTCACAGTTTTCATACATCACCGTTTGTGATTATGGCATCGCACACAGTTTCTCGAAGGGTCTCTGATCGTAGTGTCGCGTTAGCAACATCCTGCAGTAGTGCCGCCTCCAGTTGAATACACCTGGCCCAACGGAGCTGGGATCTTTCTTGAACACGAAGCAGCCATAGCCATCACAGTCAGGAAAGCCCCAGGCATTGTACTGCATGTGGTTTGATGAAATGGTTTGGTCAATTTGGTACGTGCGAATGAGCATCAAATGACCGCCGTCAGCTGAACGAGCAATAAACCACCACCCATCGATTCGTATGATTCCAGGTCCTGGAATCATGAAGGCCAGCGCATTTGCGTCTGCTGCAACAAATCAAATTGGAGACCTAAAGGACAAAAATATACAATCATGTTCAGAGTATGTGTGGAATTAAGATTATTATAACAGTGACACACATCATAGACAGAGAATTGCAATGCCGTGGTCATAATCATACCCCAAGTTAAAAAAATAAGGCAATGGCTTTCATATTCTAGCAATATGTCATGGTTCAAACATCATGTAACAATGAGAGGAAAACAGCTATGACAGGGCGTACTCATATTCTACCATAGCACTTACTACTGTTCTCATATCAACTCTAAACAATAACATGCGTTGTTATAAAAATCTTGGAAATGAGAGTAACATATAGCAATCATGAGGTTATACTCATAATATATATTCTAACAATCTAGGAAATGCGAGGAATTTATAGCAATGATGTGGTTATAGACATACTATATATTATAAATTTGTAACAATCAATAGGCAGTCGTATTCATAAGGTAAAGATGAGATGAGATAGAACAATTACACGATGATAGATTCCACCAGTATAGGCAGCCAATATGTGCGTCGACCGCGTAAACGATGCCATCATGCACTATAGCATCAGATAGAAATGGAGGCTCAACGGGATTGACGATGAGCCATAACCATGTATGGAAACCGGATTCCAAATAGACTAATCCCATGTTGAACAAGGCAATGAGCTTGTAATCCATGTAGTCTTCTGATGGTGTGGGCAATTCACAGATTACAACCTTCAGCAAACAGAGGTTGAGCCAAAAGCTCGACACGTCTCGTGTGTAGTAGGCAGGAGTGTCCGGTGGGCCGCGAGGCTCGATGGCGGCGGTATCCAATGATGGAAGTGTGATCTCTTGCTGGGTGTAGATATCCATGAGACGCCACGGACTACCGGATTGGTGGATGAGGATGATCCAGTTGGCCTTCATGCCCGCCCAGTAGTGGCCGCGCATGAAGGACAAGTGGACGGGTAGTGGTAGCATGTCGAAGGGCACCACAGCAACCTCCATAGGATCGTCAAGTCGGTGTCTGAGCCACTTGCAAGGATCAGGCATCAGCAAGCAGGGTGTCTTGAAAAGGGCTGGTCGGTAGCAGACAAGTAGACGGTACAAAGACACTGAGCATGCGGCCAGACGGATGGTGCTGAGCAGGTCCATACGATTACAGGTCTGCTCCAAGAGAACATCGGGGAGGGAATTCCAATCGTGGCTTTGCGTGTCAGTCGGTTCTACCATAGGGGTTTCTAGGGAGCTGAGTGATTGGGGTTTTCGGTGCCTGCGAGCCAGCGGGGAAGTGGACTCGGGCGGGCAAGCGAAGAAGATGCCGTGTGTGGCCGAGCAGTGAGCGGGGGATATGGTACGTGCGAGCTACCAAGGAAGATGGCGTGGGTGGGCGAGCTTTGAGCGGGGGGAAATGGTGTGCGGCCGACGATGGGGAAGAGAGGAGGAAGAAGAAGAGAGGAGGAAGAAGAGTGAAAGACGGGGAAGAAAGTGCATTAAATCTCAATTCTACTAGTACTACTACCAAGATATACCATCCTTCGGAGGGTAAATAGTTACGCCGATGACATGTGGGCCTACCTCAAGAGGGCCCATATGTCAGTTAATGGAGGAGAGAGGTGCGTAGGCGTATTTGCGGAAGCGTGCTCCACTGGCAAACATGATGGCAGTACTGGGTAAGGCTGATTTAGTAACACCAACATGCTGGTTCAGCTTATTAATTAAGTGTCCCATCTGCTGCAGCGTGTATTGTCACTTCACTGTGAAGAGTAGTTGAATAGTTTTCTCTGACCGAGATGGGGAATAATGGATCGCTAAGACTTCCTATCTATAGTATCCCTATGCCTCTACGCTCACCCTGTCCAACAAGATGAAACATTGGCCAAGGCACCCGGCGCCAGTAATGTAGGAGTACTAATACTACCTCCTTTCCAGTTTATAGGGCTCAATTCAAAAATCTCATCAACCGAAGTAGATGGTGACTGGTGGAATAATTTTTGTAGTTTGCAAAAACACTCAATTAATGCACTCGTTTTCCTCAAAAAATTATGTTTACCAATGCATTAATTGCAATGCATGCATGCATGAAGTCCGTGCATTGGTTAATTTTCTCTTAATACTTGCATGCAATGATTTAATGCACCTTGAAATCTGAACATGTGGTAGGGAACCATCAAATTGAGAGTTATAAAATGAGAAATCTAAAATTTTGAGATAAGCCCTATAAACTGAAAAGGAGGGAGTAGTATTTTGTGTCAAACTTTGACCATCTACTCCCTCCGTCTAGGTGAATAAGTCATCTTTGGTTCTGCACCATAACCAAGGAAGGAAAAACAAGAGAACTTAATGTTTATTTGCTAATTAATAGCATAGCATGCAATGAAGTAACCACTGCATGTCATGTTTGGTAGTCTCGAGTCATTGAAAACATGCACGCCCACATCTCTTACTGGTTGGTATGTCAAGAAACAAGAAACGAGGTGGGAGTTAATGCACCGCACCTAAGTGTTTGGGGATTATTCGGTTTTCGTAAAATGACTTATACACCTAGACGGAGGGAGTATTTAACTAATAAAATGTTAATGCATTTCACCAAAAATCATATCACTGGATTCAAATTTGAACATAGTTTTTAATGGTATAGTTTTTCATGACATGCATTGACACTTTGTTAGTTAAATTTACGGTCAAAATTTTACACTAAGTACAAAGGGGACCATTAAACCAGGACGAAGATTTATATACAGGTCAATAAAAAAATCATCAACCAATGTAGTAGTAAATGATGAGTGCCCGAAGATTTTTTTCCGAAAGTACTCAATAATGGGCTCGTTTTCCTCAAGAAAATTGTGTTTATGAACGTATTAATTGTAATGCATGCGTGAGGAACAAATGACCGAAACTTTTACATGCATTGGTGAGTTATCTCTTGATTCTTGCATGCAACGTTATAATGAAGCTGGAAATATGAACATGTGAATGGGAGGGAGTAAAAGCCTCATGCATGCATGCAACATGCAACACTCACACGTACACATGCACGCATGCAACACTCACGCATCCATGCGGCACACAGCACACGACGCAACACACACGCTCATGCTCAAGTGCTCAACCTACTCCCTACATCCGTGAAAGACTGTACATATAGAGATTTACACATTGACCAGGAGGAACCGGAACTTCATGGCATGATTAACGCCCAAAAGTAGCAGACTTATGTTTGCATGCGACCATTGAGAGAAGAAGATTAAATGAAGGTTGCTGCATGCTGTAATTAAGGATAGGCATGTAGCCTATAGCTAGAGCACAAGTTGGTGCATTAGTCAATCTATATCGATTAGATTAAAGGCTAAATGCATTGGAAGTGTAGATGTACACTCTTTGTTTTTGAGCCGATGTACACTCTTTGTTGGAAGAATGAGGGAGCACACGTGCATGAACTCACATACACAGCCAGGGTGGTTCACGCGCAAGGCTTGGACTCCTGTCGCACCTACGTAAAGTTTTGTTTAACTGATTTCTTTGCTTTGCCAACTCACAGGTGGGACCCAAAAACTAGGTGTCAATTGAACCAGTCAACAAAGTGCCACGACGACCATGTGGCTGGTCAGTAGGGTGCAATAGGGTGCTCTACGATGAGCTAGTGATTGTATTATCACCGCAAAACTATATAGTGACCGTAAAAGAGCGTATTGTTACATACGTTCGCTAGTGTATTTGTCAGGACCCCGATCCTAAGTCACACCGATCTAGCATGTAACACATCATATCACATTGCGGCCTCACGCACGGTATTCCCACGGGTGCCACCTTACCTGGCCCGGGACCGTTTGTGCCTTTTGGCTTGATAGTGTCACTAGCATCCATATGACAAAGAACCCCGGCCGACATGACTAGTCGTGAACGCAAAGTGGCACTAACTTATGGGGACATGCATACGTGAAACAACATCGAGCATGTCGGTCAGCAGCGTGTGAATCCGGGCTGTAGCAACTGGGCTAACAGGACTCCGGGAACCCGGGCTGTAGTAGGCTAACAGGACTCCGGATGTCATCGCGTGACATTTCCCCGAAAGGACAGACACAGGAACGAAGTGTTTCACATGCCGGCCAGTCTAGGTGTTCCAGAGTAGTAGTGCTGGGCTAGCAGGACTCCTGTAAACCGGGCTGTAGCGGACTACCAAGGCTCAGTGGAAGTACCAGACTACATTTCCCCATAAGAGAGGCTACCAAGGATAAACAACTAGATTGTCGGATCCCAGACATACCAAGCATTTCAATCGTACACACAATATGCTCGATATGTGCAAATACAACATGGCATCACAACAAGACTCTACGACTCAGAGTATTTATTCATTAAGCTCCGAGGAGCCAAGTATTACAAACATGGGTCTCATGACCCAACATACAGAGCATACAAGCAACAAGCACATGTGGAAGCTTAACTTGTCTGAGTACAGACAACTACAAATGAAAAAGGCCGAGAAGCCTGACTATCTACAAGATCCTGCTAAGGGCACAGGATCGTAGCTGAGGTAACAAGCTAAACGTCGAAGTCCACGCGGAACTAATAGCGAGACTGAAGTCTCTCTGGAAACATAAAATAGGTAGACGTCAGTACAAATGTACCCAGCAAGACTTACATCAGAACTATCTACATATGCATCGGTATCAATAAAGGGGGTGGTGGAGTTTAACTGCAGGAAGCCAGCTTTGACTCAGTGGCTAACCTGAACTACGACTGCAAGTAACTCTTTTGAGGTGGCGCACACGATTCCACATATTCACCATTCAATACACCACTATGGATCCGCTCCCGTCTACCTACGAGAATGCCATCCATAGCACTCATGCTTATCTTGCGTATTTTAGAGTATCCACTTTCACTTGTCTATGAACTGTTATAGGCAACCCAGAAGTCCTTTACCGCGGACACGGCTATTTGAATAGACGATGTTAACCCTGCAGGGTTGTACTTCTTCACACACGCTCTTGCCACATACCACCATGTACACGTCGTGTATCTCGGCAACCTTCAAGCGGAAGCCTGGTGAGGGAGTCGGCCACGACCTGACTAACCACACAAGTCTCTAGTCCAGGTTTATCGCCTATTCGGGTTCCATCCGCAAGGAGATCCGGCCGCGGTGTCGCTCACGGCCCCAAACGATGAGAGCAGGGTTCCCAAGGCACCAAACGGGCGTCCCGATACACCGTGCCTCGTGTCTCTACTGCATCATAGCCCACCCCTAGGGTCAGCGCTATGCACGGCCCCCAACACATATCCTACAAACACCAGAAACTAGTTGCAACTCCTGGATAGAGATCAAGACGATTAATAAGTCGAGAGGGGCACTTAAGCATTCCAATGCATGGTAGTAGCTGTTCATGGATCACAACCACAGAACTCAGTTCCTGAGGACGGCTGCAATGAGACAACCCACCATGTACTCCTACATGGCCTCTCACCGCTACCTTTACCAAATCGTGTTCACACACTTAGCTCTCAACAGTAGGACATGTTCATCACATTCCAATGCATCCCCGATGAATCAGACCTGACTCAACTACAAGCAGTAGCAGGCATGACAAACAAGCATGAATGAGTAGGCACATCAGGGCTCAAACAACTCCTACTCATGCTAGTGGTTTTCATCTATTTAGTGTGGCAATGACAGGTCATGCAGAGGAAAGGGGTTCAACTACCGCAGCATGTAACAGTTGGATCGTTGTTGTCCTAATGTTGTAAAAGAGAGCAGGAGCAAGAGAGTGGGATTGTATCGGAATGAACAAGTGGGTTTTGCTTGCCTAGCACTTCTGAAGATAGTATAGTTCTTCATTGGTGTCATCGATCTCATCGTCGGAACAACGTCTACTGAGAGGGGACAAATACCGGCAATAGAGAAGAAACACAATCAATGCAATGCAACAATATAATGCATGGTCATGACATGTCGATATGCTGTGATTCGAGCTAATGCAGCTAAGAACAGAAGGGTTTGAGTTGATTTGAACCAAAGGTTCAAATTCAAATTCAAACTAAGAACTTATAAGGTGCATTATCAAGTTTTGATCTAAACAACAAGGTTAAGTTGTTTAAACATGCATGAAACCAGTACAGATGGATAGATTAGATTTTTCTGATTATATTTCATATATAATTTGTTTGATTTGGAGTTATGGTTGAATTACTATGAATTTTTGAACTTTTGGGTATTTTCTGAAATTTTCTGAATTATTTTAAATCCAGAAAATCAATACTGCGTCAGCATGACATCATGCTGACGTCATCAGGTCAACGGCGCCAGCCCAGGTCAAACCTGACCAGTGGGGTCCACTGGTCAGTGACCCGGCGTCATCAGTGTCATGGACAGGTGGGTCTGGTCAACGTCAACGTCAGCACGGTCAACTGTGACTTGTGGGGCCACTGTGATTATTTAAAACTAATCAGAAACTAAACTATGGTTAATTAAGGGCGTGGAACCCATATGTAAGTGGGTCAGGGGGGTTAACTAACTAGTGCTTAGGCCCTAATGACGGTGCCACATCAGCGGCCGCCAAGGTTTGTCGCCGGCGACCAAACAGAGCGGCGGAGGTGCTCGGAACGGCCCCGCAGGCGTCGGCTGGGCGTGTGGCTTGGTCCTACGGCCAGCTGGATGAATGCCGCGTCCAGCGGTGCAGGTGGTTGAGCGCGCGGTGGCCGGGAATGACGCCGGTGAGCGTTTGGGCGGCGGCCGAAGCTCGGTGAGTTGCGGGTTTGGTGTTGCAGCACGCAAACGAACCAACTAACGCGCTAGCCATGCTCTACGTGCAGCCTCGAGCTTGTTGGACGCTGGTGCGCGACCAAATGGTCACCGGAGTGACGCCAGCATCGAGCTCGTGCGGCGGTGGGTTACGGCCTTGATGGAATCGGCGGCGAGAGCGAGCAAAAGAGAACGGGGGTAGGAGTGAATGATGGCGGAGCTCACAAGGGGTCGGTTGGAGGTCCCAGTGGCTCGGGGGAGACGCTGGAGGGGGCGAACGGACACCGGCGATCTCGGCCGCCTGATGTCGAAGAAGAGGGCGATGCAAACGCTGCGGTGCGTCCCCGGTTGCATGGGTCGTCGAGGACGAAGACGGAGCCGCTACGGTTCTTCTGGCCCGCTCAGGGTAGAGATGCGACGGCGGTGGGCGCGGTGGTGGTGAGCGGCGTCGACGGCAGCGCTCGGTTGCGCATGAGAGAGAGGGTTAGAGGAGGGGGCACGAGCAGAGAGTAACGGGGAGAGGCAGAGAGGGGTCCAGGGCGGCGACGAGGGAAGGATCGGGGCTCCTAGGTGGAAGCAGGAGGTGGCCGAAGCCGCACGCGCGCGCCACGCCTCTCCTCTGCCTACTGGCTGAAGGAAGAAGACGGGCGTGCCCCTATGGGCTGGGCCCACAGTGTTGGGCCTTGTGGGCTGTGCCAGGTGAGCACTCTCTCTCTCTTTATGTTTTTCTATTTTGTTTTCACTTTTCTAATTTTTTACAGTTTGTTTGTGATTTAGTTTTAACACCAATCAATTTTAAACTTCATGAAAATAAATGTGTGAACTAAATGGACTTATCCAAAGCCACACAATAATTTTCAGAATTATTGAACATATATTTATTATATAATAAATATAGATCCAATTCAAATATTTATTGGGTTAATTCAAAGGCCCAAAATAATTGTTTCTGAGACTCTAGAAATATTGGTTTGAATTTTATCCCTTGCCAATATTTCCAGCAATTAACAGGAACATTTTCTTGGACTTGTTTGAAGAGATTTTTAGTGTTGATTATTTTAAAAAGGTTCTGAGGCTTTGAACTTCCTCATTTCAATTTTCTTGAATTTAAACATGATGCAACAACCAAGCTAGTCCAAGTGCAAGGTAAGCTAGGGATGTGACAGTATTTTTCTCATTTCAAATTAAGCCATATTAACCGGAAAGGATGCAGTATGGACTAGTACTAGTACTGCTTTGATGTGTCTCGTCAACTCGCCGAACGAGGAGAAGCTTGCGTACTACGCCCTCTCCCTCGCCCACGCGCGCGATGGCTCGCAGGACGAGGAGAGGGTTTTGACTACAGCGCCCTCTCCCTCTCCCTCGCCCTCGCAATGGACGTGCAGCAGTTCAATCTGTGTCAGATTGCCAGAAGCATATTGTACTGTAGTATCATAATAGTTGGACCTTCCGAAGAGGCGAAGAGCCAAGTGCAAAGGTTCACACGAGTACAAAATGTTGAACCTCCCGAAGAGGCAAAGAGCCAAGCGCAAGGTTTTATAGGAGTTGTCGTCCTAGTAGGAGTACTACAACTATAGCGAACAATGCTACTGTATGATGCCGCCATGTCACCTGTATCCAAAGCTGTGCTACCTTTTTTTCAAAGAGCGTGTTGGAGCCCGTGCAACAATCACACAAGTTGCACGTACACATAACACATTTACTAGTAATAAATTCTAAATGACAAATGCCGGTATGCCACACAAGTTCATCTCCACTTCATGTGATAAATTTGTGCACGACTAGTCTACATATATTCACAGCGCTACCGTTCACAATTTACCATACTCCACTTACACGTTATAGATGGGCTACATGTCCTCCTCCAGGTTCCAGTCCCAGGTGTTCTTCATGGATGGCAAGATCCATAGCGGTGGGCAACGGGAATCATTGTCGCGTCTTTCTAGTCCAGTTCCACATGATGGAGACTCATCCAAGCTGAAGCGGAATAAATCAGGGATAGCATGTCCCAGCATGTCGTTCATCCCGCGGTGCACACTGAACACACAACCATGCTTCATGAACGGCAGGCCTTCGGTGTCGTGCACGGAAGGTGGCATCCGCTTCACAATGTGGTAGTTGTCCCCAATGAAAAGTGAGTACTCTCCAAGAATGTTCCTCGGCACCCACGTAGCATCACGGGGGTCGAACTCGGCGCCGTTCATCTGGCACACGCGACATCTCAGATCTGGACAGATGGTGATGTACATAGTCAAGGTCCGTGCATAATAATGTTGTGCTCAAATATGGCGGTTAGTAATACTGTGCAGCAAATAGTACTACTCCGGTATAGAGGAAGTAAAATAACCGGCTACATGGATGAGATAGTAAGACATGGAAAACATGGTGGGAGCTAGTGGGTTCAAGTCTTCAAGGGCCTAGCTAGCTATACGCGTCCTCCAAGGTAAAAAGTACTCCTACTAGTACTAATAAGTAGTACAACAATGAAAGAGAAGGCGAGAGGGTTAAAAATATAATACTAAATTGTACTACTAGTACAGTAAACATATCCCAGTCAAGAAAATAAAATAACTAACAAGTACTACTACTCTAACACACAACAGTGAGAAAATGGGATACCTGGGTAGATGGTGATGGTCCGACCGTGGTAGATTGTGTGACCATGTTGCACATCAGTGGTACCATGGGTAACGACTGCTAAGATAGTTGATCCCAATATGCCAAAGTCAGCTACAAGGTTCCAGGTAAGACCGAATCATGGATGCAAATGCACATCCAGGATCGGCGATCTTATTTTGATCGGGGGATGACTGGTCCCTGCAAAATAATGGAGTACCGTTAGGGATGCAAATGATGGTTTGTGCATTCCGTTTGTAATCTCCCGTAGTACCGTAGGATGGCAACCAGATGAAACAAGTCCCATGGCTTGTCACCGCGAAGATGCGGCCTAGATGGCGCACAGCGTCTTCGAACGTGTAGGGGTACAAATCTGCCACGGCCAACATGTGACAGCCTCTGCCGTTACTGCCTCTTGCATTGATGGCAATCCTTATGTCGAACACCGCGATGAGATAGTAATCGTCTAGCCGCGTCGCTTTGTCGGTGGGTCCGCAATTGCTATCTTCTTTAATCTCATACGTATTCAAGCCCATCCAGTCCGAAAGGCCGATCCCAATGGTGGTATCCAGCCGGAGGTATGCAAGCCTATCTTCGTTGGCACCGACCCAGAAAAATATATAAGACGGTGGGCAGCGGAGAAATTACGGGATGGAAATGGAATAACTAAGTAACACATGATCAAACTCCATGAATGACCTGCTTATGTGACAAAATCCGACTACCTCTCAACGTCGGCAACTCTAGCGGAGTCAATGTGCAACCATGGCCAGGGAGTGCTGGACTGTTCGAAGGATTGTCCCATAGAAGAACCTTATCCTCGAGGATGCATGGAAGACCAACAAGCATGGCCTTTTCCCAAGCCTGTTTAAGGACCATCTTAAAAAAGTTGGTACAGGAAGCACCGAGTCTTGCGGCGGTGAGGACGTCGGAGCGGTGTGCGATTTCTCCCAGAGGATCGTCGTCCAAGGTCTCCCAGCCCTGACGAGGGGGAGAACCGCCTGGTCAATCCATGGGACCAGCGACGAGCTGCCTTCTCTTCGGGCGGAGGGGAACTGGCGAGGAGGAGATAAGAGCGTAGTAACCGCAGGGCCTTGTCCCTTTGCTAAGGAAATTATGCGGGCACGCATAGTGGTAGTGCCTCGTGCCCCGCAATGGTGAGGCTATTATTTACTATGTACTCATACTGTAGCAGTACTAGTACTACTTTCTCAACTAGTAGTGCGATGTACTATACTTCTAGTATAGTGCACCAGTTTTCAAGTCTTGAATCTCAAGGCCAAGGAGCTACGGTTGGAAGTGGAGGGTATACTACTGTTCTCTAGAACCATCGATGTACTATTAATGCAGGGAAAGTACACCTGCGTAGTGGGTACTCTCGGTGCTCTATTCAAGCGCGTGGCTGGCCTACTCAGCCACTCCTCTCACGCACACACTAGCAGCCTATTTATCAGCGATGGTTACTGCGGGGGCAGAACATTTGAGTTATTTGATACAACAAGACTAGGCTTTTCGCTTCCATTTGTGGAGGTGTAATGGATCTCGTCGAACTTTGTTAGTAGTTCCTTCTTTATGAATGAGATGAGGCAAAGCTTTTGCCTTCGTTTCGAAACAAAAGAAATCACGTCAAGAGAAATTTATCTTATAGAGCCGATAATGGAGTGAAGTCCATGCATGCAACGCCACAAGCTACAGAGTAGTAGAGTACTAGCACTTTACGTACAGATCCATATTGCACAGTTCCCAATGCCGCACCAGGCTTTTCGGCTCCTCGGGCTTAATTGGGAGGCGCTAGTTTAAATATGCTAGCTGATGAGGAAGCTGCAAGCGAGGTGCGGGTAGGGCGAGCACGCAGGCGAGAACCTTGACATGGTGTGAATTGATATATAGTACTACTCTAGTACGCGACACGAGACGATGGGAGGGTAAACCCGTTCACTTGGCTGGGCTATCGAGTGCACCCAGATTGTGGTTCGACTTCAAAAGTCAAACTACCAGCGTGCAATATTGGCTCCCAGCGATGTTACAATTTAAAAAAAGGCCGACGTGCGTTCCGCCGGGATCGAACCCACAAAACGAGCTAGTACTCCTTGGAGTACAAGGAAACCTAGAATCTCCTTTTGTCGCTAGTACATTGTTCCTTACAAGAAACCACTAAAAATGTTGAGAAACCACTAATAATGCCAAGAAACTACTACCACTTGCATACGTGGCAGACTTAAGATAAGACTACCTTATCAACCATTGTACATGCCCTTACCAACCAGGCCTACGAAGAAACCACTACTCTACAAAGTGCCGTTATAGGGACGATTCAACCCATGTCGCCCCTTAAGTCAACGTCTTCTATTCGACCGACAAGTTAAGCGTTATGACTTGCGGGACCTACATGTCAGTCTAGACAAAAATCCCTGAGTGACCTCCTACCTCCGCACCGTCCACCTAGTCATCCTCGGCCATGGGACGTAGCTACCGCCGCTAGCAGAAGGCAAAGTCAAAACCGCCGGCAGTGCGGAGCCCATCTTGCGGCAGCCCGGATGCCAGCTCCGTTCGGCGCTCGCGGCCGCTAGCTAGCCAAGATAGCACACACCCTGCTGGATGCATCCAGCTGTTTGTCTGCAAGGTTTGCTAGCTATGTTGGCATGGCGGTGCGGCGGCTTGCTCGCGCGCGTCGTGCTAAGGCCAGCCATCTGGCTCGAGCGAAGGCCAGCACGGCGGCTTGCTCGCGCGTGAGTCACGCTCGGGCCAGCCAGCCAACCAGTGCGAAGGCCAGCGCAGCGTCCGGCCCGTCCGGCGGAGCGGCAGCAACTCGCTCATCACCGGCGGCCACCGATGAACACACATCAGTACTGTTTGAAGTAATATTCAGGAAAAATAATGATTTGAGGAGGAATAACATGATAGAAGGTCAGATGTGGGTCCCTCGTGTCAACGGTCAAACAAAATGCGTTGGTTTAAGATGCCTCGTCCGCACGAACTTGTGGTCCAACCATGTCATAAACGGGTTTAAACGAGCCTATTCGGCACTAGGTGGTAGTTTTTTGGCGCGGATTAAGAAATTTTGGTTATGTTTTTGCTATTTTTTGTACAATAGTTTCTTCCTAGGGCTAGTTGAAAGTGGTAGTTTTTTGTTAAATACTCTACATACTGTAAGTAGGAGTGAAAGTTAAGCTTTGGAAGCCAATAAGCAAGGCTAGTTACATAGTGCCTATGTGTACATGATTGAAACTAAATATCAATCATGAGTGACTAATATCTTGATGGAAAACTCGAAACTATGGAAATACTAGCATTTTTTTGCATGGTTGTAAATACTAGCAATGTTCACGTGCGTTGCAACGGATCATAATTAGAATAATACTTATTCACAAACTTGATAGAAAACACTCTAATTTTGATATACATATATCACTAGAGATATATTATGTTTCAATCCGAATATATTCCTTGGGCTGTTTTGGTGAGGTGAGGGAGTGATGTGGTTTGTTTTAAGATACTAATTATGGGTTTTTCTACAAATTGGTAGAGAAGTGGGATGTTGGTGAGAAAAGGCAACAACTTACCTCACAGTCGTTAGATGTAGATTTAATGGTCAGAACTGACGGATGGCAGACACACCATCATCACCAACTAAGTCTTCTGTAGGAGTACTAGCAAGATGTCTGTGCATTGCACGGAACATCAAGATGCATTTTTTTATAAAACACCTATTGTGATTGACCCATGCGGGAGTAATCCCATGTGTAAAAACTAATGATATCTCGAGAAAGAGGAGATAAGTTGAAGAGGAGTAGGGCGTGGTGGTGATTGGTGGTCGAACTGAGCGAGGAATGGGGATGGACGACGCCGGCAACGACCACCATGCCAGTTTGTTCTAGAGGCTTCCTTTTTTAATTGCTCAACAATGAGGTTTTTGGAGATAAGGATGAACGAGGGAAGGCCTTGTCTGCAAATGTGGAGAGAGGTGCGTGTATTTTTTAGTTCAATTTCTATCCGTCAAATATAGATCGGACGGTCTATATTGCAAGATGGCACGCATACCATCATCACCAACTCGGTTTTATTATAAGAGAAGAAATATAAGTATGGAGATACAAACGTATTATCAATACTTGTTTCTGTAAACTTGGATCTACATTCTATTCGATGGCTCAACATGTGGGGCCTTAGCACAATGACTTCTTGACTGTGTAAAAAAAAGGTTTTTCCATCGCCGATAAGGAGGGGGTGACGGCGGCGCGCTTTCGGCTTGCCCTAGTCCTAGAAGTCATACTAGGTGGTCAACGCACGTGTAGATTTTTTTCACGTCTGGTGTTCGCCGTACTGCCAGGACTGTTGATGAATAGACGGTAAGTTATTCACGGGAAAACCTTTGTTGAGCGTGTGTGCGAGAGAGAGAGAGTGTGCGTGTGTGATATGTGTAGAGACTGAGGCAATGATAAGAGATTCTTTGTGTCTCTATGTGTGGAGGATAGAGAGAGACATGTACATGGGGCTTTGTGTTGCGTAACGTGGAGACACATAGACATAATCAGAGAGTGTGAGTGTGTGAGATACACATGCAGACATGGGGAGAGATGTGTGAGTTAGAGAGATGGAGAATTTTGGTGTGCATATGAGCTAGAGAGAGGGGGATATATACATATCTAGAGCTGGAGAGAATATGCAAGGGTGTGTGTCTTAAAAGAAGGATCCAGATAGATGGGTGTTTGTGCGTGTCTGTGTGTGTATGTGTGCGTGTTTGTGTGTGAGAGGGAGTGTGTGTGTATGTGGAGTAGAGAGACCACTAATGATGTAAACCTAGTATAGGGAAGGGGGAATGGTTTGACATGTGTGTCAAAGAGAGACAAAGGAATTCGTAGTAGAGGGATAGCATAGGTGCGAGCGGGGAGCAGACTATTTGGAAGATACATCGATGTGTGTGGGAGACGGGTGTGAGAGCGAGAGAGAGAGCTAGTGACGGAGAGAGAGAGAGAGGAAGAGAGGGGGAGAGAGGTCGTTTATGTGCGGAAGTGGCGTATAGATAGGGAGACAATGTTGATATTGTTCGAAAGTGGCCTATGTACGGATATGGAAGGGAAGCGAGTCATTGTGTGTGTGATAGGGACTTCATGAGAGATCTAGAATAGATGGTGTAGAGAACAACATGCGAGATTGAGAATGATGATACATTAGGTAGCTATGGAAAGAGTCACGGCATATATGTATACAGGGAAGGACCTGGGGTGGGTCCAAATGTGGGACAGATAGAAAGAGGAGAGTGGTGCACAACGAGACAAAGTGTGCTTGTTTGTAGTGGGGATGGTGTGTGAGGTGAGTGTGCGAGAACCACATAACTAGGGAGATAGATGTTTGGGGGCGACGTTTTGTGTGTATGGGAAAGATACACTCTACATAGTGCGTGTGCTTGGGAAAGAGAGATGCCGGGAGACCTAGAGAGTGGGGGAAGAGATGTGTGCATGCCCGAGAGACGAAGTGATAGAGACCTATATCGGGGTACGGACTTTAGAAGAGAGGGGGGGTGTTAATGTGCTCGTGTGTTCGTGTCCGGGGGAGATACCGACTTGTGTGTGGGGGGGGGGAAGTTGGCTTCAGATAAAGAGTGAGGTGTCTATATTTGAGGGACTTTAGCGTAATTGAGATATATATGGTCAATAGTGTGTGCACTCATGGTTGATCAATTTGTTTCACAGTTTGGACTATGAGATAACGATACTTTTGAACATGCGTGATATACCTTGAAGTACCAGAATTACAAACCTAAGATTGGAATTTTGGAATTCGACTCCATCATTAGCTTTTGTAATTCATTTAACCGGAGGTACATTTTTTAAGCCTGGATTTCATGATTTCAAATTCATATATCAAACCTACAGATATAGACATACGGGCATGTTCAAACTCTATAATCATCCACTTTATTCATACACATACACATTTTTGCTTCTGTCATCATATTTAGGATAAACACATTTGGAATTTCATTTGAATTGGACTGTATGATGGTATTTGCTTGTACTAGCTGAATGATCCATATTTGAATTGAATGGACAATCTAAGTTTCTAGTTGGAGACATTGATTTTCAAAACTTGCACTTTTTTTCGTGCAAAACAAATAAATTCTCGGCCATGATATCATATTCGGCCGTACAAGAGCAGAACACTTAATTTCAGGTGCCAAAAGCTTTCAAACTTCTCGCTCACATCGAAATATCTCGCACCCGAAAGTTTAGCCCTCCGATATTCCTGTTTTACCCCTGCCACATGAACGTAAAAGGGTTGCTTTGGTAACTCCATTGTTTAACCCTCTTTGCCCCCAGCATTCTTCCCCAGAGCCCCTCCCTTTCCCCTCCCCGACACCCCAACCACACCAAGCTGTCGAATCTAGTCCTCCACCGTAGTGGTGGACCTCACACCCCACTCGATCTACCTTCCACACCTTGGAACCCCCAACTGCCAACTCACCACTTCACTAGAGCCGCTTCAGCGACTGGCTTGTCCACCGCTCCAGATCTCCTTAACCGCCATCATGGTCCACCGCACCGGATCTGCTTAACCGGCGCCCTCGTCCACCACAGTGTAAGCCCTTCACTGACTCCCTCGTCCGCCCCATCGTTGGCCCTTCATACAAGCCCTCGTCCGCCGCAACACATCCGCCTCACCTTAAGCACTATACACCGCGCCCGCCGATGCCTTCGTCCACTGCACCGGACCCACTCCACTGATGCCATATTCAACTCCACCGGCCCTGCTTTACTGACGCTGCAGCCTCATCAGGTTATTTCGATTTGTACTCCTTCGGTTTTTCTCTTCTTTATCGTGGAACTGTTCACTTACCACATATGAGCTTTCTTGTATGTTGATAGGCGCCGCAACCAAAGCACCGGAGGCGCTTCAGCAACGGCGACAGCCGGCCGAAACTCAACCGCAACATGAGCACCATCGATGATCCTTAGCTATCAAGTATGTCAACGATACCCATACGCCGCCGAGAATCAAGTACTATTATCCAACGGTCGGCGCCTACATTCATGTAACGCCCATGATGCGGCTATATCTCCCACGTGTCGAGGCACGACTTAGAGGCATAACCGCATAGTGGTTTTGTCGCAAGAAGGGTCATCTTCACACAATCCCATGTAATGAACAAGAATGGGATAACGAGAGTTGGCTTACAATCGCCACTTCACACAATACATAAATATAAAATTCATACATCATCCATAATCCACACATAGACCGACTACGGTCAAAAACCAAATGAAAATAAGATAACCCCAAATGTTAAATCCCCGATCGTCCCAACTGGGCTCCACTACTGATCATCAGGAAAAGAAACATAGTAACGACCACGTTCCTCATCGAATTCCCACTTGAGCTCGGTTGCGTCATCTGCACTGGCATCGTCGGCACCTGCAACTGTTTTGGTAGAGTCTGTGAGTCACGAGGACTCAGCAATCTCACACCCGCGAGATCAAGACTATTTAAGCTTATAGGAAAAGGATGGTGTAATGAGGTGGAGCTGCAGCAGGCACTAAGCATATATGGTGGCTAACATACGCAAATGAGAGCGAGAAGAGAAGCAACGCAACGGTCGCGAGGCTAGAAATGATCAAGAAGTGATCCTGAAACTACTTACGTTCATGCATAACACAAACCGTGTTCACTTCCCGGACTCCGCCGAGAAGAGACCATCACGGCTACACACACGATTGATGTATTTTAATTAAGTCAAGTGACAAGTTCACTACAACCAGACATTAACAAAGTCCCATCTGCCTCATAACCGCGGGCACGGCTTTTGAAAGATAATACCCTGCAGGGGTGTCCCAACTTAGCCCATCATAAGCTCTCATGGTCAATGAATGATAAACCTTCTCCCGAGAAGACCCGATCAGTCTCGGAATCCCGGTTTACAAGACATTTCGACAATGGTAAAACAAGACCAGCAAAGCCGCCCAATGTGCCGACAAATCCTGATAGGAGCTGCACATATCTCATTCTCAGGGCACAACGGATGAGCCAGACGTCGGGTTGGCATAGACCCTGGTTGCCCAGGGGGCGCCGGACATCGCTCGGTTTGGGCCAGCACTCGAAGGAGCACTGGTCCGGGGGTTTAAATAAAGATAACCCTTGGGCTCGCGAAAACCCGGGGGAAAAGGCTTAGGTGGAAAATGGTAAAACCAAAGTTGGGCCTTGCTGGAGGAGTTTTATTCAAGGCGAACTGTCAAGGGGGTCCCATAAATCACCCAACCGAGTAAGGAACACAAACTCAAGGAACATAATACCGGTATGACAGAAACTAGGGCGGCAAGAGTGGAACAAAACACCAGGCATAAGGCCGAGCCTTCCACCCTTTACCAAATATATAGATGCATTAATTAAATAAGAGATATAGTGATATTCCAAAATATCCATGTTCCAACATGGAACCAACTTCAACTTCACCTGCAACTAGCAACACTATAAGAAGGGCTGAGCAAAAGCGGTAACTTCGCCAAACAATGGTTTGCTAGGAAAGGATGGTTAGAGGCTTGACATGGCAATATGGGAGGCATGATATAGCAAGTGTTAGGTAGCGCAGCATGACAATAGAACGAATAACTAGCAAAGCAAAGATAGAAGTGATTTCGAGGGTATGGTCATCTTGCCTGCAAGGTTCTCAGAGTTGTCGAAAGCTTGATCCTCGTAAGCGTACTCAACAGGTTCCTCGTTCACGAACTCGTCTCCCGGCTCTACCCAAAACAAGAATACAAGCAACGGAACCACAATCAATCACGGGAAATGCACAAGCAACATGATGCAAAACACGAATGATATGCAAGATATGATATGCGATGCATATGTGTGCTCCGGAGGAAAAAGGATGAACAAGTCAGTAACTTAGCAAAACAAGCATGCCACTGGAAAGATGAGATGATTTCGGTCGAAATCGATATAAAGATCACCGGAAACGGATGCACGGTTTGCAAATGGCAAGCAAAACAAGAATGACACGAATCTGCGATTAACAGCATGATAGCACTTAGAATACATCAAGTAACTAAGCTAAAGCACTCCAACATAGAAAAAAATCATATGGCAGTAATCTACAGTAGATGCTTGAAAAAAGATGAACACTGAGCTATGGCTAGATCAAAACATAACAGGTTCAAACAAGCATGGCAAAAGTGCAAAAGATATCAGGTTCCCAGACTTGGTGAAATTACTGGACATGCCTGAAACAGCATCAGGTAGCAATGTTCAGAGCAAGCAATCAACATGCTACAGGAACTTAACATAGCAAAAAAAGGCATGGCATGAATTTACTAAATGCATAGAACAGAAGTCCCTTACTGACCATGAGCCAATAAGGACCAGAAGATATGATGGCAACCATGTAAACATAGCAAGTTTCATTAACAGGTTTCAGACTTGGCAGAAAACAGAGTATGGCAGAAACAAACATTATGAGGGCATCTTGGTGAGCTTGATGCACTCATCACAAAGCAATGCATGAAAAAACAAGCATACCTACAGTAAGATGGCATGCTTATGAAGCTATCCATGGCAAGATCAAAGACATAGCATGAAAGGATCAACTACAACAAGCTTGGCAAAATTGAATAACATGTAAACAATCTGCCAGAAATATTTTATAGCAAAAGTAGAGCAAAATTGAATAACATGTAAACAACTCAAATGAACATGGCATAATGGAACAAAATGAAGAGCATCTCGAGACGAACATTTCGATACATTACACGCACAAAGCGGAGCTATATGCGGAGAGTTATGATGCGATGAACATGACAAGATTGATAAAATATTCGGGACTTGGAATATTTCGGGGGAGGGGGAGAAAAGTCAACCTTCGGTTTGGATCGAGATCCGGCGCGGATCGGGCTCGGGCCGTCGGCGCGGCTCGCCGGAGCTGGGACGGGAGGAGGGCGCTGGCGTGGAGAGGAGGGAGAGGGAGACGGCGGCGACCGGCGTGGGACTCGGGGAAGACGGGGCCGGAGAAGAGCGGCGCGGGCGGAGGAGCTCGCCGGGACGCCGGATCCGGGCGGTCGGC
>NC_057802.1:190566574-190624634 GCF_018294505.1 Triticum aestivum
GGCAGCGGGAGGAGGCCGCGGGGGCCGAACGCGGGCTCTCCGGGCCGCGGGCATACGGGCGGCGGGGCGCCACATGGCGGGCGGCGACTGGCTCGGGGCGGCGGCGCGATTCGTCCGGCACCGGGCGGACGTGTCCGGCGCGCGGAGGAAGAGGGCTAGGGTTTCGGGGACCCGGAATTTCGGGGAGGCTCACACATTTATAGGTAGAGGGAGCTAGGGGACTCCAAATGGAGCACGGTTTTCGCCCACACGATCGTGATCGAACGACCTAGAGCATGGAGGAGACTTAGAGGGTTTTTGGGCTGTTTGGAGGGGGGTTTTGCTGCAACACACAAAAGGACTTTGCGGTTACCCGGTTAACCGTTGGAGCACCAAACGACCTCCAAATGGAACGAAACTTGACAGGTGGTCTACCGGTGGTATACCAAGGCCACTTGGCAAGACTCGGTCCATTCCGAGAACATTCAACACCCGCTCATGAAAAGAAACAAGAGGGGTGCGCCGGTGCATGTGGGAGTGCCGGATTGCAAAACGGACAACGGGGAAAATGCTCGGATGCATGAGACGAACACGTATGCAAATGAGATGCACATGATGACATGATATGAGATGCATGACATGAACAAAATGCAAAAACGAAAAACAAAACCCGACCACGGAGGGAATATCATAACACATAGCCGAAAATGGCAAGAGTTGGAGTTGCAAATATGGAAAGTTACATCCGGGGTGTTACAATTCACTTTCTTAGCATAAGCACCGCACCTTTGAATTTCTTCACGGCATCATTCAATTTTTCAAAAGGGGCGTTATCCTGCTTGCACCAGTAGGGCCATACTTCTAGCAATGAACATGTTACATGTGCTAAATTACAAACCAGTGGACATATAGTTACAATGCTTTAGTTGTGTCCTAAGTATTATTGTACTTCCTAGATATCACTGCCTACTATTTTACTTCTTCCGTGCTTTATTTATGATAATGGTGTTGTTCTGATGCCACCTATTGGTTCCATCAAACTGCTTCATGTTCTCTATGCTTAATTACACATCAGCAAACTAGCATGTGGTTCCGCTGCTTTTAGTTCGTTTTACCCTACATTTTCTGATGCTAGATATTACATCACTGCTCCGAGCCTCTGTTCATTACTTTTTTGTGTGTTCTTGATCTTCCCAAGTTGCATGACTGTTGAGGATATAGATACTGGTTTAACCCGCCCGAGATGGGCCGGGTTACGGTGCGACAGCTCTTCATTCAGAAGCCCAAGGACAGGTTAAGGTTGGCAGTTTAGTAATAGGTCTAAGGCCCAGAGGCGACTTAAGGCCCGTAGTGGTAAACCGCCGTTGTGGCATGACTTGTAGTGTAAGGCAAGAATAGTTAAGAGTCCAAGCCGGACACAGTTTATGAGCCGGCCGAAACTCTGAGAGCCGCCGGGCGTTAACCTTTCTATATAAAGGGACGACCCGGCGGCGGTTCAGGACAAGTAAGATCAGATCGATAGCCAAGCAGAGTGGTTTAGCTCCTGGTCTTCGAAACCCTAAGCAATACCACCTCAACTGGAGTAGGCTTTTACCTTCAGCGTAAGGGGCCGAACCAGTATAATCCTCGTGTCCTTTGTCCCGTTTAACCCCTTTAAGCTTCCTAGCAACGATGGCTCCACGACTAAGTCCTTACACGAGGACATCTGCCGTGACAATTCCACGACAGTTGGCGCCCACCGTGGGGCCAGCGCACGATGGATTTGAGTTCTTGAAGGGCAGCTTCGAAGGGCTCAAGGGATACGCTGTGGGCCGGATGACCAAGAGTCGTCTCGGCAAGCTCTACATCAACGACGCAGGCTGGGGCCCCAACGCCGGCTCAATTGAGTACGGGTACTGGGTCCCCTTCGGCGGAATCCACGTTTTCATTGGCAAGATTGGTGAGCTGGGCCCTGAGTCGGACATCTGCACCGATCCCGTCGAGACGGCTCAGCGTGCAAGACCCGGCCGGACTCTGCCGGCCTTGAAGCGTGCTTTCGTGGGATGTGTCCATGGAGAACTCTCTGAAGGATCTGGATCTGGCGAGGAGACGGCCACCCGCTCTGACGGTGAGTCGTCCACAGGTGAGACCGACTCGTTATATCAACTTCAAGATGGCAGGCTCAGGGGTTGTTCCGATGGCGACAGTATTCCGGACCCCTTTGAGCCGCCGTGCCGCGTTGGAATCTTCATGGCCGGCACACAACCTGTCCAAAACTCCGCCGCTGGGGCAGGAGGCCCTGTGCACTCGCCGGCTCAGGTGCTGATGGATCTCACGGACAAGATGATGGCCCTATTAATCGCTACGGTCGCCCCAGCGGATCAAGCTCAACATGATGCGGAGGTGGCACAGTTAAAGCTGGATGTAGCAAGAGCCAAGGAACATGCGGTTCAGCGGCCGATTTACTATGTTAGTGAAGTACTTATTGAGTCTAAGCAACGGTATCCACATTGGCAGAAGGTTGTTTATGGGGTGTTCATGGCAAGCCGGAAGCTTAAGCATTATTTCCAAGGCCACCCTATCACTGTGGTTAGTTCTGCTCCTCTAGGAGATATCATCCAAAACAGAGAAGCCACAGGAAGAGTTCTAAGTGGGCCATAGAACTCGGGCCTCATGGTCTAAAGTACGTGCCACGCACTGCTATCAAATCTCAAGCATTGGTGGATTTCATCAACGATTGGACAGAGCTGCAAGTGCCTGAAGAGAAACCGGATAATACATACTGGACTATTCACTTCGACGGATCCAGGCAATTGGAGGGCTCGGGGGCTGGAGTTGTGTTAGCTTCCCCTCGAGGTGACAAGTTTTGTTATGTACTACGGTTGATGTTTCCCTGTACTAACAATGCAGCTGAGTACGAGGCCTTGCTCCATGGTCTTCGGATGGCTAAGGAGATGAGCTTAAGCCGGGTAAGGTGCTTTGGCAACTCAGATTTGGTGGCCCAACAAGTGTCAGGCAAGTGGGATTCCAAGGACCCCCTCATGGCGGCTTATCGCCGCGAAGTTGATGCCATTGCTGGACATTTTCAGGGTTACCAAGTAGAGCACATCGATCGCAGAAAGAACGAGGCGGCTGATGCATTAAGCCGATTAGGCTCTCAGCGAAAGCCGGTGCCGCCTAATACTTTCTTGGATACTCTGCATAACCCTTCTGTCAAGTTACCTACAAAGGAAGACTTGGTTGTTCCTGACCCAGAAGCACAATTGGTGGCGGCTCTCCATGTTATCCCAGATTGGACAGTGCCATACTTGGCTTACATGACCCGGGGAGAATTGCCTGAGGATGAAACTTTGGCTAGACAAATAACCCGGCGGTCTAAGTCAATGATAATTGTCAATGGCGAGCTGCATCATCGCAGTGTCACTGGAGCTTTTCAGCGTTGTGTTTCCGCCGAGGAAGGTCAAGAAATTTTACGTGAGATTCACGAGGGGGATTGTGGCCATCATGCCGGCTCAAAATCCCTTGTGGCCAAGGCTTTTCGTCATGGTTTTTATTGGCTGACGGCTGATGCTGATGTAGAGGACTTGGTCAGTAAATGTGACGGTTGTCAGAAGTTCTCAAGACGGGCTCACGTGCCGGCTCAAGAGTTGAGGATGATTCCAATCACTTGGCCGTTTGCAGTCTGGGGGCTTGATATGGTTGGGCCTTTCAAAAGGTCCAAAGATAAGAAGACCCACCTTTTGGTGGCGGTTGACAATTTCACGAAGTGGGTTGAGGCAGGGCCAGTTAGTAAGTGTGACGCAGCCACGGCGGCTCAGTTCATGAAAAACGTGATATTTCACTTTGGTTTTCCACACAGCATTATAACTGACAATGGTACCAATCTATCTAAAGTCGCCATGGCGGATTTTTGTCAACGAGAGCATATTCGGCTTGATGTTTCATCAGTAGCTCACCCTCAATCCAATGGTCAAGCTGAGAGAGCCAATCAGGAAATCTTGAAGGGCATTAAGCCCCGGCTTTTGGTCCCTTTGCAACGGACGCCGGGTTGTTGGGTGGAGAAATTACCTTCTGTATTATAGAGCATCAATACTACTCCTAACAGGTCTATGGGTTACACACCTTTCTTCATGGTTTACGGAGCTGAGGCGGTCCTCCCTAGCGACATCCGTCATGACTCGCCTCGAGTGGCGGCTTATGTCGAGGCGGATAATGAGCAGGCGCGTCAAGATGCTCTTGACTTGTTGGACGAACAACGTGATGTAGCAGCAGCTCGCTCGGCGATTTACCAACAAGACCTGCACCGCTATCACAGCCGCCGGGTTAAGTCCAGGGTCTTTCAGGAAGGCGATTTGGTGCTCCGGCTCATCCAGGATCAAACAGATGCACACAAGCTATCCCCACCTTGGGAAGGGCCCTTTGTGGTCAGCAAGAACTTGCACAACGGGTCATACTACCTTATCGATGTTCGGGAGCACAAAGATTCACGTAAGTCGGAGGAGGAGACTCGCCGGCCGTGGAACATAGCTCAGCTTCGGCCTTATTACACTTGAGCCACCGGCTCTCATAATGTACATATTTCTATAGCCATGTATATATTGTGATAAATAATAAAGCAGGACCTCTGTCCTTTTTTCCTCCAAAGGTAAATGTATCATTGTTATTTTCATTGTAATGTTACATGGTCACTTGGAGGTTGGTCCGGCTTATGATCGTATTCGAATCTAGCCATTAAAAATATGATCACTTGGGGGCTTCCTGTTCAAACATAGGTCGTATTCGGCTCATGCCTCTCCGCTCCTCCGGCTGTTTCCATGTCCTGGAAGGTTGATGATTTCCAGTCAATGCCACTCAAGGCTTCAAATTGAGCTTCATCATCAATTAACCCGGCCTGGTCAACTTCAGGGGCGAAGGTATGCTTACGAGTCGGAGGAATCAGGCTGACTGCTTCATAATGAGGTGTTGGGATCCTCTGATTCTCCGCGTCATAGCCCGGTTGATATTTGGTAAGGTCTGTATCATTACCAATCAAAGTGGCCACCGGGCGTACACTCTTCACACAAGCAGCGAAGTCTTTCTGGTCAAAGGGAGTGCCATCTTCCTTCGAGCTAGGATACCCAAGGGCGATGTCGGCCGGGTCTAGTTCTGGTAGAAACGCCTTGGCCCGGCTTAGAGCGGCTATGGCTCCGGCTCTTGCAGAAGCTCGTCTTAACTCTTGGAAGCATTGAGGAAGCACGGCAAGCCGCCTGAGTACATCTGCCAGATGAGTGGGAACTTCGTTTGACAGAGCCACAACGGCTAAGGCATGTTGTGACCCGGTGTAAAGTTGTTCTACCAAGGTGTAAACCGCCTTCAGGTTGGTCAGTACGTTCTGGTTGATATTGGAACTCCTGGGACCTGCATTACAAAGTCAGGTGAGCTGATGGCAATTGAGATACTTATGGGAAATGAACGATGTAAACTAGTTAGAAACTTACATAGTAACTTACCAAAGATTGCGGAGACCATCTGAGATACATGGCGTTTTAAGCCGGATAGCTCGGCAGTTCTTTCAGTAAGAGTGGCCTCCGCTTGTTCGGCCCGGCTGAGCAAAGCAGCTTTTTCATCTTCCCAGGCTTTTCTTTCTGCTTCAAACTTTTTATTCGGTTTCTCTTGTGCAGATACACTGAATTCAAATTTGGAGTTGGCCTTTTGGGTTTCACTTTCCTGAGTCTTCAGGCGGTTCTTTAGATTAGAGATTTCCGATTCAAATTTCTTACAGGCCGCCTGTATAAATTCCGGGTTACAGTTAGGGTGATTATAATGCAACATTAAGTCCCAAGCACTTTGCAAGCAAAGACACTTGGCACTTGGGGGCTAATGTATGCTGAAAGGCTCTATTTACAATGCCGGTTCATGAAAATAAGTCCCAAGCACTTTGCAGGCAAAGGTACTCGGCACTTGGGGGCTAATGTGTAAAGTTGCTCAACTACTTGATTAAAATAAGGTAAGGACCGGTTCAACTATGATGTTTAACCCGGCCCTTGAGTGTTACCAGGTAAGCCAGTTTTCTTGAAGTGATTATTAAGCCGGTATTAAGTCTACAACATATTTCATCATAAGTAATAGACTTGGGGGCTGGCATGGTAAGGATAACTATGGAATAAGCAAGAGAGTCATACCTCAGACTTTTGCTGTATTTGCTTCACCATATCAATTTCCAGGTCCCGGCTGTTGTGCACTTGATTAATATAGCCAGAGACAATATCTCCAATGCTCATATTAGCATAATCAGTGATGTCCAACCTGGCCCTGTGGTGTTCCAGAAGTTCTTCCTTGGCAGAGCACCTAGCCAACACGGTGGGTCTTCCCGGTTCAACAAACTCGGTCCGGGTAATTACAACGTCCGGATCATCTGGATGAGCCGGGCTGGGGATCTCCGGGTTATCAGAACCTTCCATAACTTGTTCATCAGATGGAGCAGTGGTGGTTTCAGGAGCTGGTGCAGACGGCGGCTCATGAGCAGAAGCATCAGGTTCAGTCAGGACCGGCTCTTCGGCCGGTTTATTTTTCTTCGCCCTCTTGCTGGGCTTTACTTGTACACTAAAAGTCGAAGGGTTAGTGCAAAAAAATGAGTAAGGTAAGCACAAAATAAGCTGATCATCATTACCCGGGTGCGGTTTTGAAAGCCGGCAAGCTAGACTGCATGGAGTCGCCGGAGGAAGGTGAAGTTCCCTGATAATTTGAATCAGAAGAATTGAGTGGTTGACGAGTGACGCCCGCCAAAGGATGAAAAGGGTATAAGTCGGAGATAACCTCAGTCCGGCGCTTCCTTGATGCTGCGGGTAAGCCGGAGGAGAGGTCTGCATCCTTGCTAGTCCGGGTCTGCCTCCGACTCTCATAAATCTGTCGCTTCAAAAGAAATTGAAGATCTTGATAAGCTAAAGGATGTGAAAATCTTACTTTCCGGGTTACTCTTCGGACTTTCAGCCTTGGCAAGGGCTCCGAGTCGGAGGAAGTTATAGTTACCTCTTCAATCACTTCATGACTCGTTCCGGTGTCCTCCTGCTGATAATCCATGTCAATAAGATGGTTAAAAAGGAGCCTAAGGAGTCAAGGGCTACCTCTGACTCGGAGGTGTCTTCCAGGTGAAGCAGGTCCGAGGCGCTAGGTTTACTCCCCTTCTTGCGGGGAGCGGCTTTCCTGGCGGCTTTTTTAACCTTTCTGGCTTTCTTAGCAGCTTCATGGTCATACTTGACCTTCCAGAATTTATCATTAGCCTATAAAATACAACAAAGGTTCTTGAAGTTAAGACGAAATCGTTAAAATGGAAGGTGAGGTGTTCAGGTCAATAGTTTACCGCTGGGGCTGGGTTAGCCTTACAGAAAGGACTTAAGCCTGTTCTCCCGCAATCTTCCAGGCTCTCGCTCAGAAGAGACTTGGTCATGTCATCAATGACGTCCTCAGGTAAGTCGTTGGGACTGTGCCGAAGAGGATCATCCTTCCGGCCCGTATAATCGCACATTAAGCCGGGGCGGCGGCTTTAAGGAATCACCCGCCAGGCAATCCAGACCCGGACCAGATCAATGCCATTCAGGCCGTTCCCCAGAAGAGCTCTGATCTTGTTAATGGTGGGAGTAAGTGGCTGACGTTCAGCTTGAGATAGTTTATCTGGCAAGCGGTGATTTGATTCCAGACGCAGGGCGCGAAAGCCGTGCAGTGGATTCTCATCAGCCGGAGAAGTGTCCTGGCAGTAGAACCATGTCTGGTTCCAGTCCTTCGGGTGGCTTGGCAGCTCAGCGTAAGGAAAGAGACAATCTTTCCGTCGTTGGATTGAGATTCCACCGAGCTCCAGGCTGGGCGCATTGGCACATTCATTTTGGCGGTTCAGATAGAATAGCTCTCTAAAGAGTAGTAAGCTGGGCTCTTCTCCAAGGTACACCTCACAGAACACTTGGAAGTTACAAATGTTTGACACGGAATTGGGTCCAATGTCTTGAGGTCGCGGGTCGAAAAAGTGCAGAACATCTCTGAAGAATTTTGAGCCGGGAGGAGCAAAGCCCCGGCTCATGTGATCAGCAAATATGACAACCTCTCCGTCCCTGGGTTGAGGTCTCTCTTCGGACGGGTCAGGAGCACGATAGGACATGACCTCTTTCTTGGGCAGGTAACCCATTTTCACGAAGTCAGCTAAGGTGCTATCAGTAACGTTGGATCTAACCAAGTTGCATTTAATGGGTGCCTTGGGAGCCTTGGGCGGCATTGTGAAGGATGGAAGCCTATGACAAAATAAAATTTCCGGTTCAAATTTAAGCCGGAGGAAAATTTCGGTTCAGTATTTAACGTGGCGGCTTATGAATGGGCCTAATGGTATATGGCCAATTGTGTCAGGATATTTAAGCCGCTATGGATATCATGAGCAATTAAGTTATTTGACTCTGTTATGGATGACCCGGAATATTCATGAAGCATCGCCTTTTTTAAGCCGGTGATATGAGCCGGCATAGCTAACAGATGCAATTTTTGCCTAAGTGTTGCACAAACAAGTTTCACAGGTTGCAGTAATTATTTTGGATCAAACGATCGTCCAGAAAGGAAAAATTTTCTAGACCTAAAAACTGGTGCAGAGAAGTTCATAAGTCCTAATGAGGTCTTTTTGCAAGCAAAAGGGATCTGCTAGTATTGGAAATGGGTGCGAAACCACTACCGCAGGAGTTCTGTACTGTTTTTCGAATCAAAAGAAGTCACGGTGGAAGAACTATAAAAGAACAGAGATGAACTACGAAGAACAGGGAGGAACGCGGAACCCTAATGCGGATCTGATGTTTGAGAAGAAGAGGACTTATAGTTGCAGGTTCACTACGGAGAGTCGCCGCCGTTCTCTGGACTAGCTCAGGTTGATGCAGTGGCCGAGGCTGAGGAAGACGAGAGGCACGGCGGCGGCGGCGGAGCTCGGGCTCTGAGGCGTTGAGAGGAGGAAGACGACGGAAAGGGAAGAGTGAGAGAGGACCCGGTCGGGCCTATTTATAAGGGACGGCTGATGAGTGGGCGCGAGAAACGAGGAGGCTGAAGACATGATTATCCAGCTACAGAGGCGCCTCAATTTTCAGGATAATTATTAAAGATAAGGATCCGTTGAGATACGTTGGGCAGAACATGCATTAATGGCGCATGATGTCACGGCGGGTTACCAAGAATCCAGAGGATGACATCATGGCGGGTTATAACCTTCGCGCAAACAGAAGCTGGAAGATTTTCTCTTAAGGAATTGAAGATTGACATGAACCGGTTCAAATCAATCTGGGGCCTAATGTTGAGGATATAGATACTGGTGTAACCCGCCCGAGATGGGCCGGGTTACGGTGCGACAGCTCTTCATTCTGAAGCCCAAGGACAGGTTAAGGATGGCAGTTTAGTAATAGGTCTAAGGCCCAGAGGCGACTTAAGGCCCGTAGTGGTAAACCGCCGTTGTGGCATGACTTGTAGTGTAAGGCAAGAATAGTTAAGAGTCCAAGCCGGACACAGTTTATGAGCCGGCCGGAACTCTGAGAGCCGCTGGGCGTTAACCTTTCTATATAAAGGGATGACCCGGCGGCGGTTCAGGACAAGTAAGATCAGATCGATAGCCAAGCAGAGCGGTTTAGCTCCTGGTCTTCGAAACCCTAAGCAATACCACCTCAACTGGAGTAGGCTTTTACCTTCAGCGTAAGGGGCCGAACCAGTATAATCCTCGTGTCCTTTGTCCCGTTTAACCCCTTTAAGCTTCCTAGCAGCGATGGCTCCACGACTAAGTCCTTACACGAGGACATCTGCCGTGACAATTCCACGACAATGACTAATTTGATGCTTCTATTAATTATGGAGCTGCCAACCCCATCAAGCAAAATATTTGTTCTTTTGGGGCTGGCACCTCGAACAAGCATAAAAATAGAGTGAAGCACATATATTATCATGTAAGCACACACCCTTCTTTCATTAGTTTAGATGAACCATTGATGATCAATTCGAACTAGTGCATGTGATTAAAATTAATTTTACCTAAATAGAGGGTGCAGAATAAACTACGACTACTAGATATGCAACCATGGGATGCTGACGATATCTTCAAAGAACATTGCAACAGCAGCGAGGCTTCACAGCAACATATAGTAAGCCTGTGTGTCTTAGTACATGTGAAATGTAATGCGTGTGGGTTGCTTTCTTGGCTTGTGCCCTCAACCTGTAATCCTACAGAATTACAAATAGTTCAGTTTTCTGCTTTGCTGTATTGCTTGATTGGAATGCTTGTTTGTTACTTGTTAGGCTATACCTGAGTTGGCCAATATGTCAGCAGTGCCTGCTGTACTATCGTCAAGAAATGCATGCCTAGTTCATTTGAGTCCTTAACTTTTCCTATGAACTTCATCACAAGACTGTCTTCGTAGTTTATATGAGGCCACACTGTTAAGTGCTTTCTCAGATTATTTCAACTCCATAGATGCCTTGGCAACTTAAATATAGCGGTGGTACACTCCCTTTCAACTAGGAATGTCAACTTGGTCCCGTTTAATCCCGATTAAAGTCCACTAGTGGTATGATAGTTCAAAAGAGTTTTTGGTTTTTGAGCAAAATGAACTAGGGAGCTAGCAAAAACTAACTAGATGGGACAGGCGGACGTCGTTTATTTTCCACTTACACCCCTAGTTTCATCTCACCATTTTACTTTCTTCTCGGCAGATGCTGCTTCGAACCATTGAAATATAGCTTATCATGCTCGGCAATAATTCGTATGTCGTTTACCATGTAAGCTTACTGCCTGGATCATGCGATAACTATCTCTTACTTATGTCTAGCGGAAAACTTTCAGGATGCCGTTCACACTAGGACACAATGTATAGCCCCAGAATCTATTTCTGGAAGCAGTGTGCCATCCATGTTACCAGATGGTAGCAGTTCAGAGGCAACACCGCCGGAGAGCAGTCTGAGCACAGATATTATAGTTCTTGAGGCTCTAATAAAGGCAGAAAGAGATGGTGTGGCTGCCATGAATGAGGTAATCTTCATCTTGAGGCTGGAAATTATGTAATTAGCTGCACACATTATGCAAGAAACCAAGAATTGGAGGACGTAAGAATGTTGCATTTGAAGATGGAGGAGGTCCTGCTGTTTCTTCTATCTTAAGCCCAGGGTAATCCCAGTTCTTCTTTAGATACCAGTTGAAATTGTCATTAGATTATTATACTTGCATGTTGTGTCATGTCTCCGAATGGATTATGTTGTAAAACCCCCTATGTTGTCCAAGTGTTGTAATGATCTGAATTTTTTAGGCGAGGTAATCCTCACTACTTGTATGATTGACATAAGGTGAACTGTTTTTCGTGTGAGCATATTGTATTGGATGAAATAATTGTTTGACTCAAAGTGTATACAACCTACTGAATTTAAAGATCACGGCATTTCTAAATCATAATCACATATCAAGGTGGAATAAATCTTTGTCATGGTTTCGAAGAAATAAATAACAAAACATAGAATTATCTATGGATATTCGTAATCGAATACAAATTGGATTTGAATTTAGTTGCCAGGGCCCAGGGTAAACGTGAATGCTAATTCTCCGAAGTTTTGAACGAAGCGGCTAAACACCCACTATCATTTGTGGGCTTCCTGAAGCAAGTGTTTGCGAGATGGAAATTACTGTCTACCCCTGACACTTGACTTCCTAATCGGCCGAATTTACACTACTGTCGATAGGGGTAGACTAGTAACTTCAATCAGACGTGACACGACCGCCTCTGAACCGATTCAGACACGGTGGGCACCAAACATGGGCGGCAAAAGACATTTGATTCAAGCTTGTCCGAAAGACATGTGTCTCTCCCTCCATTTCCCCATTCATACACGGTGGGCGGCAAAACAAACTCTCCTCGTCCAAAATCGATGTAGGCAAATATTTTAAATAGGGGTAGATGTGTAACTTCCCTCAGATGTGACACAACCGCCCTACCTGTCATCCCCGTTCATACAACGTAGGCGCCAACCGTGGGCGGCAAAACACCCTCTCCTCGCCCGAAATCGCTACCGGCAAATATTTGGGAGATGCGAGATTACCGTCCTATCCCCAACAGACGTGATGTTCGAAATTTTAAATGGGGGTAAGTTCGTAACTTTCCCACATTTCAGACAAGTGCGTCCCAAAGTTTGAGATCCCCCCTCGCCCTCCATTTCCCCATTCATACACCACCGGCACCACAACAACCTCCCTACTGTGGCCAGCCTCCTCCGTCCGCCACCCCATCCTCCACCTTGCCGGAGCCGCTACCCCTACCCCGTCATCTACAGCAAGAGATGGACGTCTCTCATCCACGGTGGTGGACCAGGATCCTTTCATCGTGTCCTCTCGCTTCGTCGGCGCCGTCGTCCACTTGGATGTTGCCGCTCCTACGATCGCCTCGTCCACGGCAACATGACTTATCCCCCAACCCAACCATCTGCCGTCTAAAGTCTTCTTCCGCGCCGCCGACAGCCATCGCACCCGCAGCACCCTCAACGTATTAGCAGAGGCCTACATGGCGTCGCAAGAGAGGTGGTACTCTTTCATATGTGCTTAAGTTATTGATCTCACCCAGAAAAAAGATCGTAAATTGTGTACTGTACTTTTCTTGTTCGTACCAAATCGTAGTGGCTAGTTGAAAGCAAACATTGGTTTCGAAGTAGCTTTGTCCGGTTTGCACATTCAGATCCACCATGGCATGGTCAATATACTCATTAAGCTTATGGTTTCCCCCCTTTATATTCACTACCATCACCGTAGGTGCTTCATGTCGTGCTAGCACTGCTCCTCAAGACCTCAACCCATTAAGCGAAACAACATGCCACTCATAATTCCAAAGCTTAGTTGTTGAAATACGAATCTGAAATGATGCTCATATTACTAAAACAAAGAACGTTTAATTGGTCAGCTAATGTTCCTATATTCGTTTCGAAAAGCATGTGCGCCACCCACTGGTCCAGCTAGTTCCACTTTCCTGATTTTACTCTTGATGCTTAGGTTTTTCCCCTTTTATCTACTCTACTATGATCTGCATAGGTGCTTTCTATCGTACTAGCATTACTCCACCCCTCAAGCTAAACAAGACAACACTGAAAATTCGAAAGCTTACTTATTCAAATATGATTGTGATATGATACTGATATTAGTTAACCGACACGTTTAATTGGTTAGCTAAAGGTCCCACTTGACTTTCCAAATGCATGTCGCGACATATAGAGAGACAGCAGAATTGCATTTGATTGTCACTTGTTGACTGTACATTCTTGTCCATACCAAATTTTAGTTGTTATTTCAGAGCAAACATCGGTTGCTAACTACCCTTTGCACGGTTTGTAGCTTCAGATCTGCCATCCCACTGCCACGGTCAACATTATACTCATCATGCTTACAGTTTCCCCATTTTATGATGACCATGATCAGCCTACGTGGTTCGTGTCGTAATAGCACTGCTCCACCCATCGAGCTAAACAAGCTGAGTTGTACAAATTCAAATATGATATTATGCTGATATTAGTAAAACTGAGACATGTTTAATTGATCAGCTAAATGTTCCTACTTTAGTTTCGAAATGCATGTGAGCCACATATGGAGAGACTGGAAGGAATAGTATTTCTCTGTGCGCTCTGGTTCATCATGGGTGGGCAATAGACATTGTATAGAAAGACTTGC
Source organism: Triticum aestivum (assembly GCF_018294505.1). Classification (NCBI taxonomy): domain Eukaryota; kingdom Viridiplantae; phylum Streptophyta; class Magnoliopsida; order Poales; family Poaceae; genus Triticum; species Triticum aestivum. Next base: position 190,580,214 of record NC_057802.1, read on the forward strand.
AATATCTTCAATCTGCTTGCTCTTCTGCTCTTCTTTAAGATGATCCTCTTCTCTTCTTTAATAAGTATGTTCGTTGTTGGGAAGAGTAGTAGATACATTTGCCGTTGACTAGTCAGGTCGAGTTGTTCTCCCTTAGTATATTTTGAATCCGTCAGGTCAGGTCGACTTGTTCTTCTTTACTATATGTTGAAGCTGTCATCTGCGAAGTATCATCACTTCTGGGGCTCTCATATTTTGAGTAGTAGGCCACATTATATTAATGCACACACCAAATTACAGCATGCATGGCATCTCTCATAAGAATTTCAGAGATAGTACAAAGGGGCTTACAGGGAGGCAGTATTGGATTAGAATCACTTCTGCATTACAAAGATAATCTCACTTGTTTTTATGTTTTCATGCATGTCAGGTATTGAACATTATCAAAATGAATATGAGACTGGGCGCACGAGAGGAATATTGCGGAACAATCCACTGGCTAACAAACTTGGCATGGTGGAGGATGGCCTATCTTATTCACCCATCAAGGTTCTTGCTCTAACTTGGCAAGGTTGTATTGGTCGCACATATTTTGCAGATGACCTCTTGCATTACTTCTACTTTGTTACACAACCATCTGCTTAGTTTAAGCATCATATATGAGTATATGCCATACCTATCCATTTTCTGTACCTATTCCATGTGTCGTCATACTATGTTTTTCCAGTCAAATATTTTTCTTTCATAATAGATGTCCGAAAGGAAGAGGGTGAGTGCAGATCCTCAAGGAGTACAAACTAGGAATTTGGAAAAGGTAGTGTACCTGTTAAATCAGATAGATCAGCAGCCACAGAAAACACATGCCCAACTGTACCACACTTTACCCCTACTCCACTGGCCAAACCCCTATTAGAACTGCTGCGAGCCCAGCGCCAGGTACTGTTTATGATATCAATTCAAAATTTGAACTCCTAAATTTATGCATGTGCCTTACCTTCTCTCTTGTATGAAAACTAATTTAGATGAATCTCCTTGCTCAAAGGATCATAGGATCTCACAACAATACTGGGCGCTGCATTGCTCTTGTCAGTACCTGTTGCCCTTTGTCAGCATACTAACACTCATTGCTGTTTGATTATGTAGCATCACTGTAAATGTTCGCTTCTTTATCCTCCCTTTGCTCGAAATTGTAAGATCTATATTTACTATTGGGTAAATGTAGAATTAACACAATGGTTATGAAAATTTGGATTGGTCATGTAAGTACCAGTTGTCATGTACCCCCTCTATATCGAATTAATTGTTGATCAATTGGATGTATTTAGAACTTATTAGTGCTAGATACACTACTGCAGGTTGCTGCTAATGCGACACTACGATCGGAGACCCTTCAACGAAACTATGTGCGATGCCATAATCGCAAACGGTGGTGTAAAATAACCATCAAAAAAGGTGCAAAACGTTTGCGATGGAGGATGCATCAAACACGGTTCAGATTTTAGTTGCGTGTGTGATGCAGGGCATACGGTTCAGCTCAATTAACTGTTTGCGATGAGGAGGAACAAAAGAAACGGGCAGCCAGATGAAGGTGTGTGTGATGTACACCATACGGTTCAATTGGATGAACTGTTTGTGATTAGGCAAGAAAAAAGAAACGGTCAGCCCGATCAAGGTGTGTGCGATGTACAACATACGGTTCACTCAGATGAACTGTTTGTGATTAGGCAAGAGAACAGAAACGGTTCAATATAACAAGATGTGTGTGATACGCGGCAAATAGGTCTGTAATTAGAAATGTGTGCGAAGACCGATAATAACACAGACGATTGCTTCTAGTAAGACCTATGTGATATGCTCTGTCTACACAACATCTATTGGCCATTGGGGGATGGGCGGTGTTGATGATATAACCACCCGCCCAGGAGGGGCCGGGTTACGTCATAATGATCATCACGTGAAGCCCAGTACCAAGCTTGAGGATGGTGGACCAATAATGGGCTTACGACCCGGAGGCGGCTTAAGGCCTGTAGTGATAACCCGCCGTTATGGCAAGACTTGTACTGTAAGGCAAGAGTAGTTAAGAGTCCGAGCCGGATACTATTATAAGCCGGCCAGGACTCTGAGAGCCGCGGGGCGTCAACCTCTCTATATAAAGGGATGACCCAGCGCCGGTTCAGGACAAGAGACAACAGATCGAGAGCCAGGCATAGCGATTAAGCTCCCTGGTCATCGAAACCCTAAGTAATACCACCTCAACTGGACGTAGGCTTTTACCTTCATTGTAAGGGGCCGAACTAGTATAACCCTCGTGTTCCTTGTCCCGCTTAACCCCTTTAAGCTTCCTAGCTGCGATGGCTCCACGACTAAGTCCTTGCATGAGGACATCTGCCGTGACAATTCCACGACAGTTGGCGCCTACCGTGGGGCTAACGCACGGTGGATTTGAGTTCTTGAAGGGCAGCTTCGAAGGGATGAAGGGATACGCTGTGGGCCGGATGACCAAGAGTCGTCGCGGCAAGCTCTACATCGACGATGCAAACTGGGGCCCCGATGCCGGCTCAATTGAGTATGGGTACCGGGTCCCCTTCGGCGGAATCCATGTCTTCATTGGCAAGATTGGCGAGCCGGGCCTTGAGCCGGACCTCTGCGGCGATCATCGAGACGGCTCAGCGTGCACGACCCGCCCGGACTCTGCCTGCCTTGAAGTATGCTTTCGTAGGATGCGTCCATGGAGGACTCTCTGAAAGATCTGGATCTGGCGAGGAGACGGCCGCTCGCTCTGACGGAGTCATCCACAGAGGAGGCCGACTCGTTATACCAACTTCAAGATGACAGGCTCAGGGGTTGTTCCGATGGCGATAGTATTCCGGACCCCTTTGAGCCGCCGAGCCGGGTTGGAATCTTCATGGCTGGTGCACAACCTGTTCAAAACCCCGCCGCAGGGGCAGGAAGCCCTGTGCCCTCGCCGGCTCAGGTGCTGATGGACCTCACAGACAAAATGACGGCCCTGTTAACCGCTACGGTCGCCCCAGCGGATCAGGCTCAGCATGACGCGGAGGTGGCATAGTTAAAGTTGGATTTAGCAAAGGCCAAGGAGGATCTGGCGGCGGAGGGGATCAGGATGGCTGCAGAGAGGGCGGCTCTCGACGCCCAGACTCAGCTGATTCAGGCACAGTCTTTCCGGCTCACGATGGATCAGAACGCGTCCAATGAGGTCATGAGAAGGAGGCATCAAAAGGCCCAATCTCGACTCCCTCTGGTTTACGATCCTCGAAACCTCTTCAACACGCCTGGTGCAGGGCCCAGTAACCCGCCAGAGATCACGACGCCCGGGTTTGGAACGTCAATTCAGCCCCAAGTGATGGGGCCTCCCCGGGTGAACGCTGCCCCACCTCAGTACGTGCCAATACCGTCGGGTCATTATGCTAACCCATTGGAAAACATGGTCGCCGCGGCGGCGCGCCTGGCGGCTCTCCCAATCGACGGTGACTCTCCGACCGCGGTTGAAACCCGCCGGTCAGAGAACTCCTTCAGACGGCTCTGGCGCAACAGGAGGCATATTCATATAGCTGGGACAGGATTCATTCAACCCCTCATCCAGGCCGGAGCCCTAGTTATAGCAGACACATGGTCTCAGAGACCGGCTCTAGCAATGTACGACGCCGTGACTTGCCTCCGGGCCACGGCCCGGCTCATAATGGAGCTTTTAACGCAGCAGACCAAGACAGAGCACGACAAGAGGCGGAGCAGGCGGCTCAATTGACGGCATACCAGCCACTCCCGGCTTATCCGACGGCTTCCATTGACGCGGGTATACCTACAAGGGCTGGAGGTGTTCCTTGTCTGGTGCCGCCTCTCCGTAATGAACGTCTGCCCAAGTATTTCAAAGGGCCTAGGAAGGTACCTAATTACACGGCTGATTTGCAACCCGTAGCATGGATCGAGAGTTACGAGATGGCTATGGAGTTGCTGGAGGTTAGTGAAGCGGCAATGGCCAAGTACTTCACCATGATGTTAGATGGGACTGCCCGCACATGGTTGAATGGACTGCCACCGAACTCTATTGGGTCTTGGGCTGAGCTAAAAGCCCGGTTCATTCAAAACTTCAAAGATACATGTAGGCAATATATGTCAATTGTGGATTTGACTAATTGCAAGCAGCAGGAGGGTGAGTGTACAACCCATTGGGTTCGCGGGGTCAAGGAGATAATACATTCATCTGATAAGATGGATGCTGGCTCTGCAGTCTTAATGTTAGAGCAGAATTGTCATTTTCCGCCCCTGAAGATGAAGCTCGGGCGGCTCAAGCGCGATTGCAATGATATGGGTACGCTGATGGCGGCTCTGGTCAAGTACGCCGACTCTGATAGTACCAAGGATCCCGCGTCGGATGATGAAAGGACAGGGAAGGGAAAACGGAATGGCAATGGCAAGGGCCCCCAGCATAACCCGGCGTAAGGCTGATGGCAGTATGGAGTTTGTGGCCAACACCAATTCACAGGGTAACAACCACCGGCGCAAGGGGAGACCACCTCCCCGAGCCGGTGGGTCAGGCCCGACGGTTGAACAATTGTTAAATGAGCCTTGCCCAAGGCATGGCTCTAGGGAAAAGCCGGCCACTCATCTATGGAAGGACTGCGCAATCATGAAGGCCTTTAAGAATTCCAATGCTTTCAATAGCAACAATGGCCTGGGCGGCGGCTCAGGCGCCAGTGGCTTTCATGGCCCGGGTGGCGGCTCAAATTCCAATTCTCAGAATGTTCCAGGGGGCTTTAATCAGCAGTCCGGCCAGGGTCATCAGCAGCAGCAGGGGGATACCAGACCAATCCAAAGCAGCTCAATGGTGGACAGTATCATGTGTTTACCACCAGTCTGTGCAAGCGAGATCAGAAGCTTCATAAAAGGGCTGTGAATGCTGTTGAGCCGGCGGTTCCACGTTATTTAAGATGGTCTGAGCAGGCTATTGTGTGGAGTAGGGAAGATCATCCTCCCCGGGTTGATAATTCGGGTCACTGGCCCTGGTGGTGGCTCCTCAGGTGGGGGGATATAAATTCACTAAAGTGCTCATGGATGGAGGCAGCAGCATCAAGATCCTCTATTATGAGACCTTCCGTCGAATGGGATTGATTGATAAGAACCTCAGCTAGTCCAATACTGTTTTCCATGGGGTGGTGCCTGGTAAGTCGGCATATCCAGTTGGTAAGATCGAGCTGGAAGTGGCTTTCGGAGATGAGTACAACTACAGGGCGGAAAAACTAACCTTTGAGGTGGTTAAGATAAGAAGTACGTATCATGCTTTATTTGGGCGGTCGGCTTACGCCAAGTTCATGGCACGGCCGTGTTACGTGTACTTGCAGCTCAAGATGCCGGGTCACAACGGGACCATTACGGTTCATGGCAGCCGAAAGATAGCCTTGGAGTGTGAGGAAGGTGACGTGCCTTATGCAGAATCTGTTTGTGCAACAGAGGAGTTGAAGTTTTACAAGGACAATGTTGACCCGGCAGACATGACGTCTTTGAAAAAGCCAACCACGGAGCATGAGCCGGTAATGAAATTCAAGTCCGCTGATGAGACTAAACTTGTTGACTTTGTTCCAGGCGACTCATCTCAGCAGTTCAGCATCAGTGCCAATCTGGATCCGAAATAGGAAGGCGCACTCATCGAGTTCATCCGTGAGAACAGGGACATCTTTGCATGGAAACCTTTTGACATGCCGGGTGTACCTAGAGAACTCGCTGAGCACACTCTCAATATTGATCCGAGGTTTAAGCTGGTCAGGCAATTCCTCCAGCGGTTCAATGAGGAGAGGCGGAAAGCCATTGGTGAGGAGGTAGCCTGGCTCTTGGCGGCCGGGTTTATTGTTGAAGTTTTTCATCCAGAATGGTTAGCTAACCCGGTACTCGTGCTCAAGAAGAACGGCACCTAGCGGATGTGTGTGGACTACACGGACTTAAACAAGGCTTGTCCAGCTGATCCTTTTGCTCTCCCCCGTATTGATCAAATTATTGATGCTACGGCGGGTTGTGAGCGCTTAAGTTTTTTGGATGCTTATTCTGGATACCATCAGATTAAAATGGCAGTTAAGGACCAGGAGAAGACGACGTTCATCACTCCCTTTGGAGCCTTCTGTTATGTGTCTATGCCTTTTGGACTCAAGAGTGCACAGGCGACTTACCAGCGTTGTGTGCAGAATTGTCTTCATAACCAGATTGGGCACAATGTTCATGCCTATGTGGATGATATCGTGGTTAAATCCAGGGAGAAGGAGACCTTGGTAGATGATCTTAGAGAAACCTTTGATAATCTCCGGGTTTACAAGATGATGCTTAACCCGACCAAGTGTGTTTTTGGTGTTCCTGTAGGCAAGCTCTTGGGCTTTCTGGTTTCTCACAGAGGCATTGAAGCTAACCCGGAAAAGATCAAGGCAATCACCTCTCTGGCTAAGCCGGCGTGCATAAACGATGTCTAGCGTCTGGCGGGTCACATTGCTGCTTTGAGCCGGTTTATAAGCCTCTTTGGTGAAAAGGCAATGCCGCTGTACCAGATGATGAAGAAAATAGATGACTTTATTTGGAATGATGCTGCTGATGCTGCTTTTGAGGATTTGAAGAGGCAGCTGGCTGAGCCCCCAGTCTTTGCTGCTCCTGTTGACAAGGAGCCCTTATTGCTGTATGTAGCCGCTAACACACGAGCCGTCAGTGTGGCTGTGGTGGTGGAGCATAAGGAAACGGGTAAGGAGTATCCGGTTCAGCGGCCGGTTTACTACGTCAGCGAAGTACTCATTGAGTCCAAACAACGGTATCCACATTGGTAGAAGCTTGTTTATGGGGTATTCATGGCAAGCCGGAAGCTTAAGCATTATTTCCAGGGTCACCCCATCACTGTGGTTAGTTCTGCTCCCCTAGGAGATATCATCCAAAACAGAGAAGCCACAGGAAGAGTTGCTAAGTGGGCTATAGAACTTGGGCCTCATGGTCTAAAGTACGTGCCACGCACTGCTATCAAGTCTCAAGCATTGGTGGATTTCATCAACGATTGGACAGAGCTGTAGGTGCCTGAAGAGAAACCGGACAATACCTACTAGACTATTCACTTCGACGGGTCTAGGCAATTGGAGGGCTCGGGGGCTGGAGTTGTATTAACTTCCCCTCGAGGTGACAAGTTTTGCTATGTGCTACGGTTGATGTTTCCTTGTACTAACAATGCAGCTGAGTACGATGCCTTGCTCCATGGTCTTCGGATGGCTAAGGAGATGAGCTTGAGCCGGGTAAGGTGTTTTGGCGACTTAGTTTTGGTGGCCCAACAAGTGTCAGGCAAGTGGGATTCCAAGGACCCTCTCATGGCGGCTTATCGCCGCGAAGTTGATGCCATTGCTGGACATTTTCAGGGTTACCAAGTAGAGCACATCGATCACAGGAAGAACGAGGTGGCTGATGCATTAAGCCAGCTGGGTTCTCAGCGAAAGCCGGTGCCGCCTAATACTTTCTTGGACAATTTGCATAACCCTTCTGTCAAGTTGCCTACAGAAGAAGACTTGGCGGTTCCTGACCCAGAGGCACAGTTGGTGGCGGCTCTCCACATTACCCTGGACTGGACAGTACCATACTTGGCTTACATGACCCGGGGAGAATTGCCTGAGGATGAAACTTTGGCCAGACAAATAACCCGGCGGTCTAAGTCAATGATAATTATCAATGGCGAGTTGCATCGTCGCAGTGTTACTGGAACTTTCCAGCGTTGTGCTTCCCCTGAGGAAGGTCAAGAAATTTTACGTGAAATTCATGAAGGGGATTGTGGCCATCATGCCAGCTCAAAATCCCTTGTGGCCAAGGCTTTTCGTCATGGTTTTTATTGGCTGACGGCTCATGCTGATGCAGAAGACTTGGTCAGTAAATGCGACGGTTGTCAGAGGTTCTCGCGACGGGCTCATGTGCCGGCTCAAGAATAGAGGATGATTCCAATTACTTGGCCATTTGCGGTCTGGGGGTTTGATATGGTTGGGCCTTTTAAAAGATCCAAGGATAAGAAGACTCACCTCTTGGTGGCGGTCGACAAGTTCACAAAGTGGGTTGAAGCAGAGCCAGTTAGTAAGTGTGACGCAACCACATCGGTTCAATTCATGAAAAGGGTGATATTTCGCTTTGGTTTTCCACACAGCATTATAACTGCCAATGGTACCAATCTGTCTAAAGGCGCCATGGAGGAGTTTTGTCAACGAGAGCATATTCGACTTGATGTTTCATCAGTGGCTCACCCTCAATCCAATGGTCAAGCTGAGAGAGCTAATCAGGAGATCTTGATGGGCATCAAGCCCCGGCTTTTGGTCCCTTTGCAACGGACGCCGGGTTGTTGGGTGGAGGATTTACCCTCCGTGTTATTGAGCATCAATACTACTCCTAACAGGTCTACGGGTTACACGCCTTTCTTCATGGTTTATGGAGCGGAAGCGGTCCTCCCTAGCAACATCCGTCATGACTCGCCTCGAGTGGCGGCTTATGTTGAGGCGGATAATGAGCGAGCGCGCCAAGATGCTCTTGACTTGTTGGACGAACAGCGTGATGTGGCAGCAGCTCGCTCGGCGGTTTACCAACAAGACCTGCGCCGCTATCACAGCCGCCGGGTTAAGTCCAGGGTCTTCCAGGAAGGTGATCTGGTGCTCCGGCTCGTCCAAGATCAAACAGATGCACACAAGTTATCCCCGCCTTGGGAAGGGCCCTTTGTGGTCAGCAAGAACTTTTACAACGGGTCATACTACCTTATCGATGTTTGGGAGCACAAAGATTCACGTAAGTCAGAGGAAGAGACCGGTCGGCCGTGGAACATAGCTCAGCTTCGGCCGTATTACACTTGAGCCACCGGCTCTCATAATGTACATATTTCTATAGCCATGTATATATTATGATAAATAATAAAGCAGGACCTCTGTCCTTTTCTCCTCCAAAGGTAAATGTGTTATTTCCATTACAACATTACATGGTCACTTGGAGGTGGATCCGGCTTACGATCGTATTTGAATCTAGCCGTTAACAATATGATCACCTGGGGGCTTCCTGTTCAAACATAGGTCATATTCGAACCAAAGAGAACATAGCTGTCGATACCTACTTGATTGGCAAATTGCCGAGCTCATTGGGGAGTTTTTCTTGATCATATTTGAATCATGGCCCAACCCCCTTTGGGAACCGACGTGGATCGTATTCGAATCAGCGTCGTTAAACAACTCTTAAGGTCATTTGGGGGCTTCCTGTTCAAACATGGGTCGTATCCGAACCCAAGAGAACATAGCTGTCGGTACCCTCTTGATAGGCAATGCCAAAGCCACTGGGGGTTATATGATCGCATTCGAATCCTAAGCTTAACCCCTTTGGGACGGTTCTCTGGTCGTATTCGAACCAGAAGCCCCTAAGTTTTGATCTTTTGGTTTGCAACAAGTTCTTTTGATCATATCAACAGTGTGCAAGGGCGGTTCTTACTCCGCCGGCTTAACTTTGATTAATAATGTTGATAGCACACAATAGGCATTATAGGTGCCGATGAACCGGAGTTGCGCTCCCAACCTCATTATTTGGGTTACATAAGCCGGAGGTGTACTTGCAAGGCTTGCAGGTATGCTATTGTGGTTATCTTGAAGATATGATTGAGAGCCGGTCTTTTATGACCTTGGTTTATATTCCGGGTTATATGTAAGGTATATGACTCTCCATGCGGTAAGCCGTCTAGAGACTTGTGATTTATTTTTTCTATGCAGAATAATTAAAGACAGTTCTTCAAGCTTAAGGAAAGTAAATGATCAAACATAATCCGGAGGAAAATGAAAGAGCAGCTTCAACGGAGTTAAGCGCTGCACACGTGCACGATGGCACGACAAAATTAACTGTTTTTCCTACTCTATTACAGGACTCCCCGAGTCCAAAAGGTGAGGCATTGTTTATAAGGCGTAACCATGAGCTGCCTAAGTAGTCAAGGTGCTTGTTGGGTTGAAGCTTCCGGCTCATCCCTCTCCGCTCCTCCGGCTGTTTACATGACCAGGAAGGTTGATGATTTCCAGTCAATGCCGCTCAAAGATTCAAACTGAGCCTCATCATCAATTAACCCGGCCGGGTCAACTTCTGGGGCGAAGGTATGCTTACGAGTCGGAGGGATCAGGCTGACTGCTTCATAGCGTGGAGTTGGGATCCTCTGATTCTCCGCATCATAGCCCGGCTGATACTTGGTAAGGTCTGTGTCATTCCCAATCAAGGTGGCCACCGGGCGAACGCTCTTCACACAGGCGGCAAAGTCTTTCTGGTCAAAGGGGGTGCCGTATTCCTTCAGGCTGGGATATCCAAGAGCGATGTCGGCCGGGTCTAGCTCCGGTAGAAACGCCTTGGCCCGGCTCAGAGCAGCTATGGCTCCGGCTCTTGCAGAAGCCCGTCTCAGCTCTTGGAAGCGCTGAGGAAGTACGGCAAGCCGCCTGAGTACATCTGCCAGGTGAGTGGGAACTTCATTGGACAGAGCCACAACGGCTAAAGCATGTTGTGACCCGGTGTAAAGTTGGTCCACCAAAGTGTAAACCGCCTTCAGCTTGGTCAGCACGTTCTGGTTGAGGTTGGAACTCCTGGGACCTGCATTATAAAGTTAGGTGAGCTGATGGCAATGGTGGGACTTATCAGACGTAAATGATGTAAACTTGTTAAAAGCTTACAGAGTAACTTACCGAAGATTGCGGCGACCATCTGCGATACATGGCGTTTTAAGCCAGAGAGTTCGGCGGTTCTTTCAGTAAGAGCAGCCTCCGCTTGTTCAGCCCGGCTGAGCAGGGCAGTCTTCTCATCGGCCCAGGCTTTTCTTTCTGTTTCAAATTTTTTCTTCAGTTTTTCTTGTGCAGAGACACTGAACTCAAACTTGGCATTGGCCTTCTGGGTCTCCTTTTCCTGAGTCTTCAAGCGGGTCTTCAGATCAGAAATTTCCGACTCAAGTTTTTTGCAGGCAGCCTGTACAAGTTCCGGGTTACAGTTTGAGCGATTATCATGCAATATTAAAGTCCCAAGCGCTTTGCAAGCAACAACACTTGGCACTTGGGGGCTAATGTAGGCTGAAAAGCTTTATTTACAGTGCCGGTTCATGAAAAGCACTCTGCGAGCAAAGGTGCTTGGCACTTGGGGGCTAATGGGCAAAGTTGCTCCATTACTTGATTAAAACATAAGGTAAAAGACCGGTTCACCTAGGCTATTTAACCCGGCCCTTGAGTGTTAACAGGTAAGCCGGTATTAAGTCTACAACATATTCTGTCATAAGTAATAGACTTGGGGGCTAATATGGTAAGGATGACTATGGAGTAAACAAGGGAATTATACCTCAGATTTTTGCTGTATCTGCTTTACCATGTCAATTTCCAGGTCCCGGCTGTTGTGCACTTGACCAATATAACCAGCAACGATATCTCCGATGCTCAAGTTGGCATAGTCTGTGATATCCAGTCTGGCCCTGCGGCGCTCTAGCAGTTCCTCTTTAGCAGAGCATCTAGCCAGTTTAGTGGGTCTTCCCGGCTCAACATATTCGGTCCGGGTAATCACCACATCCGGGTCATTGTCCGGTTGAGCTGGGCTGGGAATCTCCGGGTTGTCAGAACCCCCCATGGCTTGTTCTTCAGTTGGAGCGGTGGTTTCTGGAGCTGGTGCGGACGGCGGCTCAGAGGGAGAGGCGTTGGGTTCAGTTAAGACCGGCTCTTCGACCGGGTTACTTTTCTTTGCCCTCTTGCTGAGCTTTGCTTGTGCACTGAAAGTCTAAAGGTTAGTGCAAAAACATGAGTAAGATAAGCACAACATAAGCTGATCATCATTACCCGGGTGCGGTCTTGAAAGCCGGCAAGTTAGATTGCATGGAGTCCCCGGAGGAAGGTGAAGTTTCCTGATAGTTTGAATCAGAAGAATTGAGCGGTTGACGAGTGACGCCCGCCAAAGGATGAAAAGGATATAAGTTGGAGATAACCTCGGTCCGGCGCTTCCTTGATGCTTCAGGTAAGCCGGAGGAGAGGTCTGCATCCTTGTTGGTCCGGGTGTGCCTCCGGCTCTCATGAATCTGTCGCTTCAAAAGAAATTGTGGATCTTGATAAGCTAAAGGATGTGAAAATCTTACTTTCCGGGTTACTCTTCGGACTTTCAGCCTTGGCAAGGGCTCCGAGTCGGAGGAAAGTATAGTTACCTCTTCAGTCACTGGGTTACTGGCTCCGGTGTCCTCCTGCTGATAATCAGTGTCAATAAGGTGGTTAAGAACAAACAAAAAACAAAGAAGAGCACAAGAATCAAGGGCTACCTCTGACTCGGAGGTGTCATCCAGCTGAAGCAGGTCTGAGGCGCTAGGCTTACTCCCCTTCCTGCGGGGAGCGGCTCTCCTGGCGGCTTTTTTAGCCTTCCTGGCTTTTTTAGCAGCCTCATGGTCATACCTGACCTTCCAGAACTTATCATTAGCCTGAAAAATGCAACAAAGGTTTCTTGAAGGTAAGACGAAAAGTGTTAAAATGAAAAGTAAAGTGCTCAGATCAGTAGCTTACTGCCGGAGCCGGGTTAGCTTTGCAGAAGGGACTTAAGCCGGTCCTCCTGCAATCTGCCAAGCTCTCGTTCAGAAGGGACTTGGTCATGTCATCAATGACGTCTTCAGGTAAGTCGTTGGGGCTATGCCGAAGAGGATCATCCTTCCGGCCCGTGTAATCACACATTAAGCCGGGGCGGCGGCTTAGAGGAATCACCCGCCAAGCAATCCAGACCCGGACCAGATCAACGCCGTTAAGGCCATTTCCGCTTGAGATAGTTTGTCTGGCAGGGGGTGGTTTGACTCCAAACGCAGGGCGCGAAAGCCGGGCAGAGGGCTCTCATCAGCCGGAGAAGTATCCTGGCAGTAGAACCATGTCTGATTCCAGTCCTTTGGGTGGCTTGGCGGCTCAGCGTAAGGAAAGAGACAATCCCTCCATCGTTGAATTGATATTCCACCAAGTTCCAAGCTAGGTCCGTTGGCGCATTCATTCTGGCGGTTCAGGTAAAATAACTCCCTAAAGAGTAGCAGGCTGGGTTCCTCTCCAAGATATACCTCACAGAACACTTGAAAGTTACAAATGTTCGACACGGAATTGGGTCCAATGTCTTGAGGTCGCAGATCGAAAAAGTTCAGAACATCTCTGAAGAATTTTGAGCCAGAAGGACCAAAGCCTCGGCTCATGTGGTCAGCAAATACAACAACCTCTCCATCTTTTGGTTGACGTCTCTCTTCGGACGGGTCAGGCGCACGGTAGGACATGACCTCCTTTTTGGGCAGGTAACCCATTTTTACGAAGTCATCTAAGGTGCTCTCAGTAACGTTGGACCTCACCCAGTTGCACGTAATGGGTGCCTTGGGAGCCTTGGGCGGCATTGTGGAAAATGGAAGCCTATGACAAAGGAAAATTTCCGGTTCAAATTTAAGCCGGAGAAAAATTTCAGTTCAGTATTCAGGACGGCGGTTCATGAAGGGGCCTAATGATATATGGCTAATTGTGTCAGGTTATTTAAGCCGCCGTGGGTATTATAGGCAATTTAAGTTATTTAACTCTATTATGAGTAAGCCGGAAATTTCACAGAGCATGGCCTCTTTTAAGCCGGCGATATGAGCCGCCATGGTTCACAGAGGCAGTTTTTGTCTAAGTGTTGCACAAGCAAGTTTCACAGATTGCAGGGATTATTTTGGATCAAACGGTCATTTTGAAACGAAAATTTTCTAGACCTAAAAACTGGCACAGAGAAGTTCATAAGTTCTAATGAGGTCTTTTTGCAAGCAAGAGGGATCTGCTAGTATGGGAAATGGGTGCGAAACCACTACCGTAGGAGTTCTATCCTATTTTCCGGATCAAAAGAAGCCGCGGTGGAAGAACTGTGAAGAACTCGAGATGAACTACGGAGAACAGGGGAGAACAACAGAACCCTAATGCGAATCTACTGTATGGAGTGGCAAGAACTTACTGGCGCTGATGAGCTGCGGAGGTTGCCGCCGTTTCTCTGGACCAGTTCAGGGTGATGCAGCGGCCGAGGTTGAGGAAGACAAGGGGCGCGGCGGCGGCGGCGGAGCTCGAGCTCTGGGGCGTCAGAGGAAGAAGACGGGGGATCGAGAAGTGACGAAGGCCTATGGGCCGGGCCTATTTATAAGGGACGGCTCATAAATGGGCGCGAGAAATGAGGAGGCTGGAGACATGATTATCTTGCCACAAAAACGCCTCGATTCTCGGGATGGTCTTTAAAGATAAGATCCATTGAGATATGACAGAATAAAAAATGAATTTAATGGAAGGTGACGTCATGGCGGGTTACCAAGAATCCAGAAGATGACGTCACGGCGGGTTATAACCTTTGCACAAGCAGAAGCCGGAAGATTTTGAAGATTTTTGAAGATTGACATGAACCGGTTCAAATCTACCTGGGGCCTAATGTTGAGGATATAACCATTAGAGTGACCCGACCAGGAGGGGCCGGGTTACGTCATAATGGTCATCACGTGAAGCCCAGTACCAAGCTTGAGGATGGTGGACCAATAATGGGCTTACGACCCGGAGGCGGCTTAAGGCTCGTAGTGATAACCCGCCGTTATGGCAAGACTTGTAATGTAAGGCAAGAGTAGTTAAGAGTCCGAGCCGGATACTGTTATAAGCCGGCTGGGACTCTGAGAGCCGCGGGGCATCAACCTCTCTATATAAAGGGATGACCCGGCGGCAGTTCAGGACGAGAGACAACAGATCGAGAGCCAGGCATAGCGATTAAGCTCCCTGGTCATCGAAACCCTAAGAAATACCACCTCAACTGGACGTAGGCTTTTACCTTCATTGTAAGGGGCCGAACCAGTATAACCCTCGTGTTCCTTGTCCCGCTTAACCCCTTTAAGCTTCCTAGCTGCGATGGCTCCATGACTAAGTCCTTGCACGAGGACATCTGCCGTGACAATTCCACGACAGGCGGTCATCCAGATACGCCATAAGGATGCGAAGAGGCATTCCTATCAACAAGGACTAGCTGTTCCACCAGTAGCTCATGTAAGAAAACTATCAAGTTAAGTGTGCTCATGCTGGAGCAGCCATCAGATGGGTGACCGGATGGGAAGTTGTGTTGATGTTAAATTAACCTCGAGGTCCTTGTTTTTTTAACACATGTTAAAGAAGGTCTACCGCATTACTTTTTGACAATGTGCGATACGTGGCGTACAGTTGATCCATCCGACATGTTTGTGATGGAATAGGCCACGTGTGGTGTGGGCAAACGCTTGCTAGTATTCAACCATTTGGTATTGATGAATTCATCACCGACGGGTTCCCTAATGTGGTCCGTGATCATCTGATCATCATCTACTTCTTATGCTAGCTCGATGTTCCTTCTATCTTAAGTTTCCATTAATTAATGGCATTTTATGAACACGCCACCGTTTCCCACCATTTCCTCACCTGTTTCCTGCCACCCTGCTATATTGCGCATAGGCGGCACGCGATGCACGGAGGCGACAAGCGCAGCCTGTAGCACATCCACCTTTTCCAAGCATGCCAACCCACCAAAGCGCCACCTCTGCCATCAACCTTGTCGACGAGGAAAACGAGCAGGCGTCACGGCCCATCGAGGCCGGGGCGCTCTCCGGCAACGTGATGGACGACACCGTGATGCGCGTCATCGCCAGGGTTGAGCAGACCTTTGGTGCATGGCACTTGAGAGCTGCAGATCAAGATAGACATGTCAGTGCCGATAGGCTACAGCTCACCGCACAACATGATCGATGGCGCGCCGCAGAGCAAGCTAGGCGTGTCCGCGCTGATAAGCTACGGTTCGCCGCACGGCGAGACCGTTGGAGGGCCACAGAGCGAGAGGCGCGGTGCGCCACACAGCAAGAGCGGATCCATCGGCGCTTGCCTGCTGTCGACACGGTATCGCAGCTGGGTACAAGTCCCGTCAGTACCCCCATTCCTTGCCAGGAGTGGGAAGAGGCCCTCAGCGCGGTACTAGCACCAGAGGCCGGCTGCACCGTACTTGCACCGGACGCCCACCGTGCCGTTCGCATGGGTGCCTCCATTCGCCTTGTCCGCGGCCCGCTTGATGCCAACGCGCTGGTTCGTAGGCTCGACCGCCTCCTTGGCCCAGGTGTCACCTGGGCGCAGTAGAGGAACATGGCCGTTGCATCCTCGAGCTGGTGATCTCCGATGAAATAGCCAACTTGGGGCTTGAGATCGCGCTCCAGATGTACCGCGAGCGTGTCGACCGCTTGGAGGAACGTCTGCACGAGTTCAGGCAGAGCCAAGAGCTACCCTAGGCAAGGGCTGCTGGTCATGGTCTCATGGACACGTTTTATTTTGAAAAGTCGTTTCGACGTGGATAGCTATATATGTATTCACAGCAATCATAGTATTGCTCTATTTAGTGCTCTGTTTCAATGTGTGTACTCTGTTTTCCATTCTTATATGTTCTGTTTCAATGTGTGTGTATACGCTTTCCATTCTGTATATGTCGATGATAACAGCTAGATTCAAATTAGTATACAAAAACAGATAGAAAATGGAATTCGTAATATATATTAATTGTTCATTAGTTCATCATAGAATATGTGTGTATATATATATATAGTGTCATCACATATACGTGATGATACTTAACTACTAGGTACAATGCTTAAAATTGAAAACAAACAATACTAAAACTAATAATCCCTCCTGGGGCCAGTATTCCGGCAGCCCCTCGCCAGCAGCTCCCTGGTGCGCTGCGTCTTCCCAGTGTGGAGGCAGTACTCCGACTCCTCCGCCTCGTAGCGCTTGGCGTACTGATCTGCCTCTTGCTGGCGGACGCGCGCGGCCGATCTTGCCATTTCGTTGGGCGCCTACCAGAGCTCCTCGTTGGTGGCACGCTGGAGCTTATCGGGCCACCGCCACGCATCGACGAGGCGCCCAGTGCCTATGACCTTCCTCGCTAAGTACCTGTCTTCGTACACCTCCTCGGCACGACGACGTGCCCACCCCCAAAGCTCCGCCGCCTCCTTTTTCCAGGCGGCATCACGGGCTTCACAGGCCGCCTGGTAACTGGCTTCCTCCTCCTCCATCTCCTACTTGAAGGCCACTTGCCTGGCTTTCTCAGCCGGCGGCAGCGACTTCCACAGACAAAGATTGTACTGGCCCCAAAGCCAATCCAAAGTTGGGGGGTCTGGCGCAACCTCGTCAGCCGGCGCGTAGGGGTCCTCGTCGCTGCTAATCGAGTGAGCGTCCTCAGGGGGCGGCGACTCCTCACTGGCGCGTGGGCAGGCCGGCGGCGCCATGGCAGAGATTTGAGAGAGCAGAGAGGGCAAGCGAGAGGAGGATGTAGATTTGAATGCAGGCGAGACGAAGTGAGCAAGGTAGTATTTATTGGCGGCCGGAATCTAGATCGACGGCGACAGTACACACTCCGGTCGCCGGAATTTATGAGTACTGTAGTTTGAATTACACACGATTCCCACAGCAAAATCCGTGTGTGAACATAATAGCTAACGGTATCCAATACAGAACCGTGTCTGATTAATGATCCCCGCCAATCACCTACCAAACCTCGAGTCGCGATATAGAGTGCCAATCGTGTGGGGGCCGGTTGTCTTGCCAGATCTTTACATTTTCTTTTTTGAACACCGGATATTTACATCGTCTGATGATTTTTTAACTCGCACACAAGTACACAAAAATATGATTTTTCAAACCGTTTTGGTTAGGCGTTGCATGTAGATGTAGTTCAAATTTGAATTACAGTCATTAAATGCTTAGAAAATCACTTAAATGCATTAAAAAGGTCAAATGACCCCTGAAATTTTCCAAATTTTCACATGACAGATGTATTAGTGCATGTTAAACGTAGGAAAAAATTGAAGGCCGTAAGAGGAAGCTATCTCACGTCCGTCATCAAACATGCATTGTTCCCTCTCGGAACCACGAACCTTCTAGTGAGTTGCTCCGGTTTGTGAGGGGTGTGTGTTCAAACTTTCGTCAAACAGGCCATTTTTTTACCACATCATCTTGGTGGCATGACATTAAATCAAGCAAGGTTTCATGTTTTTCTGATCATTTTTTAATTTTTTTTGGAATTAAAATGCCATGCCATGCACTCCATGCATGTGCCCAAGCCTTGAGACCAATATGTTTGAAAATTCCTGCCAATTTACTGCACATGGAATTAACTCGCACACAAGTACACAAAAATATGATTTTTCAAATCTTTATGGTTAGGCGTTGCATGTAGATGTAGTTCAAATTTGAGTTACGGTCATTAAATGGTTAGAAAATCACTTAAATGTCTTTAAAAGGTCAAATGACCCATGAAATTTTCCAAATTTTCACATGACAGTTGTATTAGTGCACGTAAACGCACGAAAAAAATTGAAGGCCGTAGAGGAAGCTATCTCCCGTCCATCATCAAACATGCATTGTTCCCTCTCGGAACCACGAACCTTCTAGTCAGTTGCTCCGGTTTGTGAGGGGTGTGTGTCCAAACTTTTGTCAAACAGGCCAATTTCTTTACCACGTCATCTTGGAGGCATGACATTACATCAACCAAGGTTTCATGTTTTTCTGATAAGTTTTTTATTTTTTGGAATTAAAATGCCATGTCACTCGATGCATGTGCCCATGCCTTGAGACCAATATGTTTGAAAATTCCTTCTAATTTACTACACATGGAATAAACTCGCACACAAGTACACAAAAATATCATTTTCCAAACCGTTATGGTTGGGCGTTGCATGTAGATGTAGTTCAAATTTAAATTACGGTCATTAAATGGTTAGAAAATCAATTAAATGTCTTTAAAAGGTCAAATGCCCACTGAAAATTTCCAAATTTTCACATGACAGTTGTATTAGTGGGCCTTAAACATAGGAACAAATTTGAAGGCCGTAAGAGGAAGCTATCTCCTGTCTGTCATCAAACATGCATTGTTCCCTCTCGGAACCACGAACCTTCTAGCGAGTTGCTCTGGTTTGTGAGGGGTGTGTGTCCAAACATTCGTCAAACATGCCAATTTCTTTACCCAATCATCTTGGTGGCATGACATTACATCAACCAAGGTTTCATGTTTTTCTGATCATTTTTTTACTTTTTGGAATTAAAATGCCATGTCACTCCATGCATACGTATGCATGTGTCCATGTCATGAGACCAATATGTTTGAAAATTCCTTCTAATTTACGGCACATGGAATTAACTCGCACACAAGTACACAAATATGATTTTTCAAACCGTTTTGGTTAGGCGTTGCATGTAGCTGTAGTTCAAATTTGAATTACGGTCGTTAAATGGTTAGAAAATCACTTAAATGTATTTAAAGGGTCAAATGACCCCTAGAATTTTCCAAAATTTCACATTACGTTGTAGTAGTGCACGTTAGACGTAGAAAAAAAATTGAAGGCCGTAAGTGGAAGCTATCTCCCATTCGTCATTAAACATGCATTGTTCCCTCTCGAAACCACGAGCCTTCTAGTGAGTTGCTCCAGTTTGTGAGGGGTGTGTGTCCAAACTTTCGTCAAACATGCCAATTTCTTTACCACATCATCTTGGTGGCATGACATTACATCTACCAAGGTTTCATGTGTTTCTGATTTTTTTTTTGGAATTAAAATGCCATGTCACTCCATGCATACGTATGCATGCATGTGTCCATGTCGTGAGACAAATATGTTTGATAATTCCTTCTAGTTTACTGCACATGGAATTAACTCGCACACATGTACACAAATATGATTTTTCAAACCGTTTTGGTTAGGCGTTGCATGTAGATGTAGTTCAAATTCGAAATACGGTGATGAAATGGCTAGAAAATCACTTAAATGTCTTTGAAAGGTCAAATGACCCCTAGAATTTGCAAAAATTTCACATTACAATAGTAGTAGTGCATGTTAGACGTAGAAAAAAATTGAAGGCCGTAAGAGGAAGCTATCTCCCGTTCGTCATCAAACATGCATTGTTCCCTCTCGGAACCATGAGCCTTCTTGTGAGTTGCTCCGGTTTGTGAGGGGTGTGTGTCCAAACTTTCGTCAAACATGCCAATATTTTTACCACAACATCTTGGTGGCATGACATTACATCAACTAGGTTTCATGTGTTTCTCAATTTTTTTTTATTTTTTTGGAATTAAAATGCCATGTCACTCCATACTTAATTGTGTCATAGCCGTTAGACCAATATGTTTGAAAATTCCTTCCAATTTACTGCACATGGAATTAAATCGCACACAAGTACATGAAATATGAGTTTTCAAACCGTTATGTTTAGTTGTTGCATGTACATGTAGTTCAAATTTCAATTACGGGCATTAAATGGCTAGAAAATAACTTAAATGTTTTTAAAAGGTCAAATGACCCCTGAAATTTTCCAAAATTTGACATGACAGTTGTATTAGTACTGCAAAATTTCTCGTTCATTTAAAACACCATCCATTGGCACTTTACTCCAAATTCGTCTTTCACAGCTAATAAAAAATATCTACAAATCACACACAGTTGTTTTCCAGGAACCGTTTGCGATGAAAATATCTGGGTCTATTTAAGTCTCCCTCCTTAAGCTTCGCCGGCTCGTCTGCTCTAGTGCCGGCAACCCCTGAATCCACGAATCTCGATCCCCATTCCCGCACCCCCTTCTTGCAAAGATGACATCGTGGAAACGCTTCGTGAAGGCCCGTACGATGGCCGCGTCCCCCCTCCCCCCCGAGTGCCGCCGCCTGTGCCGAGAGTGCGACCGCCTATGCCGAGAGTGCCGCCGCATCCGCATTGAGCACAGCCGCTTCCGCCGAGAGGGCGTCTGCGGTAGCCGACAGGGCAGCTGCAGCAGCCGAGACGGCTGCAGCAGCTGCTGCGACGGCGGTTGCAAACACCAAGAGCGCTCGAGCTGCCATTCGTGCCGCTGATGTCGCCCTGGCCCGGGTCGAGGCCATCCACACCAAGATCGAGGAGCGCCAGGAGATGGATATGCAGGAAGCGATGGAGATCGAGGAGCGCTGGGAGGAGGAGTTGCGCGTGGCCGAGGTCGAGGTAGAGAAGAGTCTGTCCGTTGAGGAATCGGCGGTGGAGTACCAACGTGAGCTCTTGTGCAGCCAGTACTACGAGTACTACAACCTTGAGGGCGGCGCCGAGGACGAGGACGCGGTCAACTTCAGCAGGGGGGATGCGGAGTCCACCAATGGCGGCATGTCGCCAGGACAAGTCATCGACGCCTCATCTCACACCGGCGATGCATAGGCCGGCGCGGTGGCGGATTTGTTAAAATTATGCGTACTTATGCTTTGTTTTTAATGCTGGTCTTTTGTTAGAGCAATGTTTAGGTCAACTGGCTCTGTTTAATTACTAAAATTGCTCGATTCAGTAAGTGCGGTCTGTCTGCTGTACGCTCTTTTGTGTTCCCAAATTAGCAAGCGATGTTAAATTATGCAATGACGTACCCGGGTAAATTTCCACCAAAATTTGAATTATCAAACTCATCCCATGCGCGTAAAGCAGAAGAATCGTTTGCGATGCACACAGTCGTTCAAAGTGAGCCGGCGGCACCGCTCGCAAAGTTTCCCTCCACATTTCCAAAATTTTGGCCTACCGCCAAAATATCTACCCCCGCCCGCTTCCCCCCTTCCCCACCCCCTTTTCTCCCCGACCACAAGTCACATTTCCCCTATTTTCTCCTTCCTTCCTTCCTTCCTTACTAAGCTATAGCCGCTTCCTCGCTCTCGCCGTCTTGCATCCTACTGCCGGGGTCGCCATGGTCTTCTTCAAAGCCCTCTCAAGCGGTTCGTCCTCCGGCGACTACTCCTTCACCACCCGAGTATGCCTCTATTCTCTCTCTCGGGCTATGACTTGGAATGAAGGATTTTTACCCAGCGGTCGATTTGAGTCATTTCTTCCTCTTGTAGCTCCCTAGGACCATCAGTGGCAACGAATGGAGCAGGGTGACTGAAGATCTATCTGCTCGTTGTCACCATCAATCTCCATGCGTGAAGCTAGTTGCGTTTGATTCTGTGGACAGTGGGAGGAAGTTTCTGGCATGTACAGAGAAGGTTAGACCCTCTTTCGTTGTTACAAATCATTTGTTAGATGTGATTCAGACACTGTCACGGTCCCAACCCATTCATACCACACCTTCAACTAAACGCACCCTAAGACAGTGCCACAGTTTGTACCTAGTATCTTAAATTGTTGCCATCTCATTAGCGGTGCCATTAGAAAATTATTTGGCACCACTTCAGCAGTTTGTGCAGCCAACTTTGGTCCACACATCCAAGCAGCGAAGCAGTAAAATACTAAATCTTTATGGAACGAAGGAACTGGGCATCGGAGTAACTACATGGTCCGGAGTTCGGGTCTCTGATTTTTTTTCCGCAGCATCGGCTCGCCAGTGCAGGGCACCGGTGCGAGATGTAGCAATAGTTGTCTTTACCCTAATTTTGGCATACATAGTGGATGGCCATAGTGCTATTGGTTCTATGTTACTAAATTTGTGCATGTACACACCTGTTAGTATCAATTTGCTGTCATCCAAACACTGTCGCGATGTTGTTGCAGTTATATTTACCTTCCTCATAAAATGTTCAATTTGTTATTTATTATTTTACATGAGTAAGAACTTGTAGCGTCGTTGTAGTTAAATATAGCTTCTGATGTTCTAGAATTTGGTTGTTGTCTCAGTACCAATTATTTCATTGGCACATTGATCTTTTTGAGAAGATATGTTATAATTAACATGTTTCTTCAGTTTTTCAAAACGAGCATTGGTGATTTTCTATGTTGCTATAAACCCATTTCCCCTACAATTGTTACTGTTCTAGTTTTAAATATTACAGGATGAACGGAAGTGTTCTTACTTGGAGTGGGTTGATCAAGAGTGGCCACAGTCTTTGAAGATGTGCCTAGCGAAGCTCTGGAGCATGTATGAGGAAGAGAACACACGTAGGCTTAGAGAAACTGTTGTCAACGCTGAAGCATATTTCAAGATGCGGGATAAAAGTTGAAGGTGGAGAATGAGCTTAGATTTTTTAAATCAGACTTTGCTAAGATGGTGTTGGCGAAGGAGGAGGCACTTTCCCAGTTGGCCCATGTAAAATGAGTTCTTACTGAACTGAAAGCAGAGGTGGATAAGACAAGCCTGGATGATCTCGATTAGGGAAATGAATATATTGTTCTTATGAAGTTGAACTAGCTGTATGTTGTACTGTGCTGTTTTCATGTAGCTACTGTACTATGATGTTATAATATACTTATGTGCCTAATATGAAATTGGCAAACAGCTGTTCGATATGAAATGTGAATTTGCGTAATAATGGTATTATTAATTGTAAACTAATAAACCTGCTAAATGTGTCATGGACCTTTGCAAATGGTTCTAGCAGTAAAAGCGCTTGCGATGGATAGCCCAATGCCACACAGTTTTCTTCATCAAATCATGTGTGATATAGTTGATAAAAGCAAATAGTTAACCAAGGCAGACCATGTGTGATAGTTACACCTTTCACACACGAGCCTACACATAAAACTGTGTGGGATGTACGTCTAAACAGAAACGTTTTCCCTGGATTGACTGTGTGGGATGTACATAAGAACGGAAACGTATTCCTTGGATTGACTGTGTGTGATATACATACAAACGGAAATGTTTTTCTGGGATTCACCGTGTGGGATGTACATACATACGGAAATGATTTCTGGGATTCACCGTGTGGCATGTACATACCTACGGAAATGATTTCTGGGATTCACCGTGGGATGTACATACCTACGGAAATGATTTGGTTTCGATGCCTCGCCCGATCGCACACGGCCCCAGCCTGGGTCCCAAGATGGCCTATCCCCGACGATTTCTGGGTCGTGTGGGAAGGACCTCCCTATCGCCCACACTCACTTGGCGATGGTTCCAAATGCCGTCACGGAAAGGGTTTAAAAACCGTTTGTTTAGGACCGATGCGTACCAGTGATACATCCATTTGAGCGACAAGTAATAACGGACGGTGGTGGTATTACTGTACTTGCATCGCGAGATAGTTGATTGCCTAGCATTACTCTGCATCTTATCTGCCCTGCCCTCCACTTTCTCCAAATTATCATATCTACATTTACTCTTACCAAAATGTTGAATAAAGCCAATGCCACTTCACACGTTGATATCTGCATTCCTCTTGTCAGTACCTTTTGCCTTGTAACGCTGTACTTAATTAATTGCTATTTGATTATGTATCATCAATCTGTACCTGAGCTTCATTATCCTCTATTTCTTCCAATATTATTTGATCTATATTTACTCTTTGCAAAATGCAGAATAATGGCAACTCTTATAAAGAAGTTTCTTTGGGGAATTTATTGAATTATCGTTCCATCGACATGGAGAAGGGCTTTGTCCAGCCCATGTTAACATGTAATGTAAGTTCACCCTTCTCAAGCCTTCAAACTTTGTTCTAGTAGAGATTTGGATAGGCATCATTTCCTCCACTGTTGTTTACTTTGCTGTTTACATCTGATTGGATGTTTGCAACAACTACCAGTTTTAAATTGTAGTTGTAAAAACATGTTCCTTATGGAGAACAGGTCCATTTATTTGCTTATATAATTGTGAAACATGTTACGTGTCTCCTTGTTTCTCTTTCAGAGTCGTATCTCTTATGCCAGGAAGAACTTTAGGGAAGATAGTGAGCCAAACCATCTTGAAGAGAGCGAGATGACCCCAAGGTCCTGTCTTGATGAAGACAGTGAGTTGAAGCTACTCACCAGTAGCTGTGAGACAACCTTTGTGCAGTCGCTGCCTCAATCAGTTTGACTTCTTTAGTCTCAACTTAAAGCGGAAAGGCTTGCTTCAGCTCAGCTCCGACTTGAAGTCAATGATGCAATGAAGATCTCAAAGGACTGGCTTGTGCACTGTGGTGCTATAAAGCTAGGGATCGAGCATCTATCGTTGACACAACTGAGGTCTCATCAGCTTGTTCGGCTGCTTGCGGAGCCCGTCCTGGCCAGGCCTAATGCCTTCTGAAGTGCTCTTAGTTTTGTATATTCTTTTGTCGGCGTGTTTATATGCACTGGTGGCGACCTTTAATGCCCAGTGTATGTAATCCGCGGTCATGTTGCGCTTTATTATCACCGGTAGCGAACTTTGATTCCCAGTGGATGTAATATGCCGTAATTTATTTATTGTATAGTCTAGGTTTATTCTTGGTCGGTATGCTGTAATTTAGGCCGGAAGGTTCAGTGGATCTCAGTGTTGTTGGTCTTCAGGCCGGCCCGTTACTCACATGCGCCAAAACGTGGGCCTATAATCATCTTGGGCCATTAGCAGGTGTAAACGTATAGTTGTTTTCCCCCTTTAATAGGCCGAGTAAAGTTCTGGCAGCTTGGCCAGAGAATACCATGGGATTTTAACAGGCTAAAACCTAGATTTGGCTAGCATTGAGCCAAAAAATTCACGGGCCAATACAGGCCGAAACTTCCTAAGGCCCATGTTTGGCCCAAATAGGACGAGCTGTTAACAGGCCAAAATATACCTCGGGCCTGTCGGGCCCAATACAATTATGGGCTTTAAGTAGGCTGGTATCCACGCGGGCCATAGGCCCAAAAGTGTCACGGGCCATTATCATATGGGCTCTAAGCAGGCCGGATTCAACGCGGGCTATAATTAGGCCCAACTGCTACACGGGCCATTAACAGGCCGATAGGCCAGTTGGGCTGAAATTTATCCACGAAAACTACGGGCTGTTAAGAGGCCCAAAGTTACTTCGGACAAGAAATAGCCCAGTTTCTGCATGGGCCGTTAAATGGCCTAAAGTTAAACCGGGCCGACAACGTCCCAGATGCACCATGGGCCGCTAACAGACCGAAACTATTATCGGCCCAAAAGAATAGTGGCCTAAAAGAATACAAACCTGGCTTCGAATGGGCCCAAAAGAATAGTGGCCTATTTTTTGAGAAACCACTGTAGAACTTGGTTCCACAGCCTTACTTTATTAAAGATAAGAATACAAATATACAAATGTACAAAGCCCCAGAGGGACTAAAGGCAAAGAAAAGAAGCTAAAAGCTACCAAACCACAACTAAGAGTTACAAAAAAACTACCTCAAGTAGGCAAGAAAGCAATCCATCTAAACAACAGGCTAAACCTTAGATTTGATCTTGTGAGTCACCAGAGAGAGGTCATGAATAAAACTAGATCTTGAAAGATGGCCTTTCATTTCTAAAAACCTTTCCATTTCTAATGGTCCAAATGTTCCAGCAGGCTATGAACACCACCTCAGTAAAAAAGGGCTTAGCAAAATCTCTCCTAGCTTGTATAACAGCCTCCACCGGATCCTCCCCTGGAGGCCAATATATCTACAAAAAATTCCATACTCCGTGGCCAAATCTGCAGTTAAAAAACAGGTGGTCTCTGTCCTCTCGATGATTCCCTAGGTAGAGGACAAAAGCACTGGAGTCAGACACATTCCAATGCCTGCGCAGTAACATATCCTAGGTGTTGAGCCTGTCCATGATCATCATCCAAGAGAAAACCTTGATTTTTATTGTACAGGAGGAGGCCCATATCCAATAGAGGACCAGGGATGATATTTCGGTGGACATATGTGTAGTAGCTCTTGGCTACATACTTCTTGCCATTTTGTTTGAGCATCCAACTATCTGGCTCTGCTGCCTGCAACTGCATGGACTGCACCAGCTGATGTAACTAGAGAAGCTCTTGATGAGCCTGTTGAGACAGTGGGAGGTGAAAAAGAGTCTCCCACTGTTAACATTCCATATAATCCTTGACTCTGGCCCAAGAATCTATAGCAAAAGAAAATAATCTGGCAAACCTCTGCTTCAAGGGAACCATAGAATTGTCCAACTGCCAGTTATCATCCCAGAACAACACAGTGTCACCCTGGTTGACCTGAACACATGTAAACTCTCTAAATTTGTCCATTAGTTTGCAAACATCCCTCCACCAGAAAGAACCACATTCTGCAGTAGCTTGTGGTACTGTTTTCATGGTAATATGTGTTCCAAATCAAATTAACCTAGGGCACATCATGCTTATTAAAAAAAATTATTCAAATGCTTCATCAGCAGTGCATCATTTTGAAAACCTAAATTCATGATGCCCAACCCCCCTTATTTTTAGGCTTGCACACCAGATCCCAAGCTGCAAGGGCTGGAGCCTTATCATTGCTATTTCTTCTCCACAAACACTGCCTTTGAATTCTCTATAACCGCTTTAAGATCCCAGGAGGAATTTCCAAGCTGCAAAGGAAAAAGATAGGTAGGGAGATAGTGCAGAATTCAGGTATTGTAATCTTCCTCCTTGAGCAAGGAAAGTAGAACTAGCAGACATTATATTTTCCATGCTATCAACCACTGGCATTAGGTCCATAATTCTGAGTCTCATCACACCCACTGGCAGTCCTAGGTATGTGAAAGGTAGGGATCCAACCTTAAAACCAAAAGAGACAGCTAGTCTAGCCAGTTCCACATCATCCACATTAATGGGAAGCATAGATGACTTATGATAGTTTATATGAGGCCCAATGGACTGAGAAAACTTGAGCAACATATTTTTAAGTGCCAAAAGCTGATCCTCCTCAGCAGGTAAAATGATCAAAGTGTCATCGGCATATTGTAAAATTGGATAGTCAGGGTCATGCTTGTGGATTGGCAGCTGTAAGATTCCTTTGTGCAGCAAATCATTGACAACAGATTGCAAAATGTCAGCAGCCAGAACAAACAACAAAGGGGAGAGACGGTCACCCTGTCTAACCCCCTTTTTCCAAGCAAAATGTTTCCCAGGTACTCCATTGACTAGGACTAAAGAAGTATCAGTAGATAGGAATTGTTTGACCCATAGTATCCATTTCTCAGGAAAGCCCTTTAGTCTTAGAATTTGATAGATTGCCTCATGCTCAATTGAGTCAAAAGCCTTTTCAAAATCCAATTTGAGGATACCAATTTTCCTTTTGGACTGATGGCATTGATGCAGGTATTCCAAAGTCCAAGCTACACAATCCTGGATGGTCCTAGATTTGATGAAACCATACTTATTTTTGTGTATGCATCTCATAATTTCCAACTGAAATCTATCAGTAGCCATTTTAGAAATGAATTTTAGACCCATACTGGTAAGAGATATAGGTCTAAAATCATTATCAGTGTCAGGAACAGCTACCTGTGGTAGTAGAGTGATGTAAGATTCATTAATGTTTTCTAGCTGAGTTGTCCCATCAAGAAATGCCTTGGCTAAATCATAAAAATCATGACAAATAATTGGCCATCACTTCTTGAAAAAAGGCCATTAAAGCCATCAGGGCCAGGTGCTCTATCAATTGGCATTCTCTTCACGGTTAGATCAATTTCCTCCTTCTCAAAAGGCTTGGCCAAAACATCTAGACCCTCCACTAGTTTGATCAAAGATGCAAAATCCAAAGACATATTAATTCCTCTGGCTGTACCCATTCTGTTCTTGAAAGTAGATCAAAAGGTGATCATTGGTGACAGTTCCATCCTCTAAACTGAGAGAAGCCACTGAATTCCTTGCATATCTTTGTGTAGCCATAGCATGGAAGAACTTAGTGTTTTCCTCCTAGACCTTTATGGACCTGATTGTGCATCTTTTTCTCCAATAAAGATATTGAAGATGTAGAAATTTCTCCATATGCAACTTAACAATCTTTCTGAAGTTGAACTTAGTCCTAAATAAAGATCTTAACTCCTCAAGCTCATCCAACAAAAATATGACCCCTATGCAATTACAGCTGTGATGTGTGACTTGCAAGAATGTTTCTTCCAAGATTTCTGCACACACTCCATAAAACCCTCAAATTGCACCCAGTAATTCTCAAAACAAAATAAATTACATTTGGGTATATTGGTGCTTATGACCACTACACATGGCACATGATCAGAGGCAGTTTCTGCCAAAGGAAGAACTTGTGTAGCATGGTACATAGATGTCCAAGTTGAAGTGGTGAAAAACCAATCCAATTGCTCAAGAAAAGGAGTGCCCTGCATATTAGACCAGGTGAATTTTCTCCCCTTAAGTGGAAGCTCAATCAGCCCCAAGTGTCCAATTCTGTCATTTAAAATGAACGTATCATTGGGGTCCCGCAGGCATATTTATGTTGGTGGTATATCCGAGGAAATTGAAATAACCTAACAGAAGCCAGTTTTCTTCCTCTGGGATGTGAAGATTGTATAGCCAATCAACAAAATCATCTCTATCTCTTCCAGTACATGGCCCATAGACAGATACTAGAGTCCAAGATTCACCATTATGCACATATGTGAATTTAATAACAATACCAAACATTTTTGTTTCAATCAATGTGCCAGAAAACATTGCTGAATTCCACAGAACCACAATACCACCTGATGCACCCACTGAGGGCTAAAAGCAAAGTATCAAATCGCTTAGGAGACAAGGATCTGATCACACGATGGTCAATGTGCTGCATTTTAGTTTCCTGGAGACATATCACAGAGCATTGACTTTCTTCAATTTTCTGTCTAACTGCATGCTGACGATCATCAGAGTTTAGACCACGCACATTCCAGCATAGCACACGCCAATTTCTACTACTAATATGATTACTATCCATAAATAAACATATAAGCAGAAGATATTTCTATGTAGGCACATAGTGTGCTACACCACAAGTCACACAAAAGCAAGTGCAGTTCATAGCTTAGAAATCTTGAATATAAAGTAGGACACCTAAGATAACTAGCAAATTTGAGAGCTTGCCACACCCAATCCAGAGCACATAATTTATGCATTAGGAGCTGATGAGGAAGGTTGCACCACCGGATCTTCCATAAGCATTTCCACTGAAATCTTCTCTGGAGCAATCTCCAGTTCTGCACCCATCTGTTGAAGCACCTTGATAGGGGTTTCAGGTGGGACCTGGCTCGCCTGTGGTTCTTCCTCCATGACATTATCAGGTGTAGCTGTGTGAGTTGCCTCACCCAAAGGTTTGGACTTAGGCCTCTTCTTTCTGGGCTACACCATAGGCAATTCCTGCAGTTTTGGTTTAAAACCATCCCTTAAAATAGATCCACGTGTGCATCTTCTCACACTAGTGTCAACCACAGGAACAAGAGCTTTTTTTCCTCTTAGTATTCTTGCGAGTCTGCTGTGCTGGGAAAGAGAACTGCTCATCAGTATTAGGCTGTGTAGGAGGAACCACCTGAACATCTTCAGTTTCAGTGAAAAGAGCTCGTTCCACTGGTCTAATGGAACATGCAGCAGGAATATCCTTAGAAACCATTATTACTTCCTGAGTAATTTTAAGAGTTATTGGGAAATCCAATTCAAAAGCATCATCCCATGATCTTTTAAGAGTCATCTGCAAGCCCCTAGGATTTGGTATAGTAGTCATTACTCCCACAGAGAGGAACTGCTCGAAAGCTCGCTTCCAAATCATATCAGGTGGCAAGGGTGGTCCATATGGTACCACAGGCAGAGAGATCTCCACAGTTGGAGCAGACCAGACAGGAGGCACATATGGAACAATGGCAAGATCATTGTTAACTAGCACTTCCACATCATCCATTTGCACATCAATGACAGGTGGCACCACATCCATGGCCACCTCCACACTTGCAGCACTCACGTTGCCATTGGATCCAGACTCAAACACAACAGAGTTATCAAGAACTATGGAACTCTGTTCTTGCACTGGGGCCATCTGATTATGCTGCTGAAGATCATGATGTTGCTGCATCTCATCCTCATCACCCCAAACCGCATTACCCCAACCATGTACTAGTGGTGGCGGTGGAGCAATCGGGTTCTCATTCCATCCAAGTGATGTGAAAGACGACAGTGCAAAGTTGTTATTGTCTGGAACAAATTCTCCAGGAAGTGGATGCAGATCTCCATTGAAAGGCATTGGATCTTCATCGGGTGGCATCTGAGCTGCCCAGTTGGCCCCTAGGATGTACAAAGGTGCGGTCCAAGATACTCTTGCCCCACCCCAAGCAGCATACTCTAAAAAAACCACATCTCTCGGAACCAGAATATCTTAAGGGAAAGATGCAAACACAATGGTACCCACCAAATAAGGATCGTCACTGACCCAATGCTGAAAGGTGCCAAAAGTGTTAACTGCTGCACAAATATTCTACGTGGTACGGAGATCCAGGGGTATTCCTAAGAACATGAGACATCCATACCGAAAACCCTGAGCCCCACGGAAACCAATCCCCTCATCATGCTTGAAAAAACGGACAAACCAATCATTACCCGGCGACTGAGGAGCTTGCTGCATGAGCATGAATCTAACAGTAGCATCACGAACTTCAAACAAACCCACACCACAAATCCAAGGCTGAGCAGACCTAACCAAGTGACCTCTTTGCTCAAGAAAATCCACCACATCTTCCCTAGCTTGCCCAATCTGATCTGGAGGGGGAACTAGCAACCATGAAAGCTTCATGACGACGCACGATCAGGCTCCGCGGCATAACGAAGGTCCGGGGGAGTCAAGCTTCGCCTCCGTCGATGATGTGGTGCCCCGCAGGCACATTGCGCATCGGGTCAAGCTCGAAAACCGCCATCAGAGGCGGAGGAGAGCTTGGCAATGGCGGAGTCGACGGTGGCGTGGAGGATGGTGTCTTGGGCTAGGAGTTGATGGAACTAGACTTTGCAATAGCTGGATCAGAACTCGATGCGTCCCGCTGGGGAACTAACACGGTATCACTTAGCCCGGTAGGTGAGATCACAATATTTGGGATTTTTGGTTTCCAAAACCACCCTTGCTCTATGGCTATCCGATTACAATCCTTCCTAGAGTGACTGACCCTAGAGAAAGCCAGATACACATGCCTGGACATGCATTGGGCTGCAAAGTGGCCCCTCTTGAAACATCGCTGACACGTGAGCACTTGGTCCACCATGTCATTGACCATCGCTTCAAAATCATCTGAAATTTCATGCCCTCCCTGCATTACTGGGCCATTAGGCAGCCGCTATTCAACATGGGCTGCACCAGAATGGGCCGAAGCGGACTCTGGCCGGTCCACCAGATTCGAAGGAGCAACAATTCCGCCCAAAATTCCCGCATGGGATTGGTTGGACGTGTGATCTGATCTATGATCATGCAGATTGGCATTAATCGACCCAAAAGTGATCAACGGCGAACCGCCAGTCCAGTGTAATTCCGGCGGAGGGGTTGGATGAATGATCACACGTTGACGAGCAGGCAAATCATAAACCGCATCTAAAATAGTATCAATGCATTTCTGGGAGGCTGCATATCTATAGCCCTGACAAGCATCATAATTTTGAAATGTTGCAAAGGACAATTTCTTTCTAGCAGTAGTAGGAGCACGAAAAGATGACTAGATAGGGGGTTTATGCATGGCAATCATACGCAGAGCTGCACGCCTCTTAGGAGGACTAACTAAAACCCATTCAACATCACATTCTTTTTTCCAAATATGAAATTCACGAACCCAGTTAGGACCTCCTCTTCCCCAAAGATGAAAATAGCACTTAAATTGCGGGCAAGCAAATGATCTTAAATCAGTGATGAAGAATCCAACCTGCTTGCAAGAGACATTGAAAGAGAAGACCTTATCCTTGATCTGAGTAACCCAAAGATCCACTGCATATCCTCCAATAGCTGCCTCCAAGGCAGCCGCGACAATGAATTCATCCAGACGAAACTCATGCCTACTAAATGCCCTCCATGGGGTGCACCGTGAGACCAGTAGATCTGAAAACCTCATCTGCAAAAGCCAAACCCTTGGAGAAGTCCAAGCGAAGGGTGGAGCCCCCACTAGATCCCATGAGATGGGTATAGGAGGGGAGATCAGAAGACACTAGAGAGATTGATTGGAGAGAAGATGAAGTTTAGTGGTTGGTGGTGGAGATTGCTGGGGAGCCATGGTAGCCACCGTGGGGTGGTGGGTGGGGAGCCATTCTGCTCTTTTGCCCTTGTTTTGCACTCTAATATGCATGATTTAGAATAGTGGCTTGTTAACGGGCCTGGTCCGATATGGTCATAATTTGGCCCAAAACACGGCAGGCTGTGAACGGGCCTGATCTGATATGGGCCTCAATTTGAACCAAAACATGGCAGGCTCTTAATGGGCCAGCCCACTAGTATCTAAAAAATATGATGGGCCTTTACCTGGGCCGCCATTTTTACCTTAAATGGGCCTCTGTTGGGCCGTGCCACATGTCGATGTATCATTGGCGCCTTTTGTTCAATAAGTGGAGGACATCTATCCCAACGGTGAGCCGACACGTGTCGGCGTTCTGGGAACGGGGGTCCCCAGACTTGCCTGCCTGCGGCCCACGGCGTGGCTCTGTGCATGGGCCCGTACGGCCCATCTTCATCAACAAGGTGTTCAAGACCCTCGCGAGGGGCCAAGCCTCGCGAGGCGGACGACACAAGACCTCCTCAGGAGCGGCCTCACCGGGTTGGCTCGCGAGGAGCGGAGAAATCAAGGCAGGGCAAACCTCGCGAGGTTCTCATGACGTGAGCCATGACAATCAAGATCAGGCTGGCGCCAGGCGGGCGCCAGCGCGTGCAGCGTCCTTGTTTCCCCTTGGTGCTAAGGAAGCAGGCGCAGGCGCAGAGTACCGAGGCATCAAGCAAAGGTTTCCATATCAGTGCAATGAGATCAAGACCAGTAGGACGACAAGAAGGAGGTCACCATGGAGCCCAAGGCGGCGTCACCACCAGAGCCTTTTGTAGGCGAAGACTACTTTTGTCAGGATAAGCTGTACTAGTTGTCCCCTTTCAAATCGGCCGTTGTTGGCTCCCTTCCCGCTCAATATTTGGGGACAGGATCAGGGCCCATATAAATAGGACTATCCACCACCGTAGGAGGCATCTGATCTTTAGTTGATCCTTAGCCACACACCAAGCACAAGAACACCTCGACCTCAGGAGGTTGTTCTTCCCCTTGTATTGTTCATCATCGGCCCAAGAGGCAATCCACCACCACCACACCGGAGTAGGGTATTACACCACAACGGTGGCCCGAACCAGTATAAACCTTGTGTCTCTTGTGTTGTGAGTTCGTTGAGTTCGTCCGCGAGACCTTAGCAAGCTAGGGCGTGGATTAGTAGGGAAAGAACTTCGTGCGCACCCCAGAGTTCGAACCATAAGGGTTTTGCCGGAACCCGTGATCCGACATTTGGCGCGCCAGGTAGGGGGGGCGCCGAAGCTTCCCTTCCGTCGCTCCGCGTCTCGTCGCTTCATCGTCTCCATGGCGGATGGACGCCGCGCCCGCGCCGAGCGTCGGGCTGCCGTTGCCATCCGCGTCGCCCAGACGGCCCCTGTCGGCGGGCCACCCCGTCGTTCTCCATCGCCTACCGCCAACGCCGCCACCGGCTCGGTGGGGAACGAGCAGCAAGCATCCTCGTTGCTCCGCTCGGTGCGACAGGACGGCCGCACCGCCACTCCATCGCTGACCCCCGCTGGTTCATCGTCCCACGCTCGTCGCGCTCCCACGGACGCACGGCCCGCGCTCCTCATGGCGCACGAGCTCCTGCGCTATAGTTCGGTCGACGACCTCTACGAGGACTGGCTCGACCGCATCTCCGAGCTCGTCAGCGCCGCAAGGGGCTCCGCCGTGCCGTCCCTCTCACTGCATCACCCTCCGCCAGCTACGGGCGACGTAGCTCACGGAGCGCCTCCACTACCTCTGCCCCAAGACGGCGTCCTGGCGCCAAGGCTTGCGGCTCCACGGCGCGACCCACCGCGTCTGGCGCCCGCGCGTGAAGAAAGAAGCTGTCAAGAAGTCCCTCGACCGCAAGAGAACGCTCGACCACTCCTCGCACCGTCGCGCCAGGATCGTTTGCTGCGGCAAGGCCCCGCGCCGCTTGCTGTAGCGGTGCATGGGCGCCAAGACAAGGCTCCGCCTCCAAGACGGGCCCCGGTGACCACGGCCGGCTGCCGCACCTTCACCCCCGAGCTGCATAGCGTCGCCTGGCTGGGCAAGTTCAAGCCAGATCTGCCTCCTCACTACGACGACAGCCCCGACCCCGCGGAGTTCCTGTAGCTCTACGAACTGAGCATCGAGGCGGCCAACGACGACGAGAAAGTCATGGCAAACTGGTTCCCCATGGCGCTCAAAGACGGCGTCCGTTCGTGGCTCCTGAACCTGCCTCCAGGCTCGATCTCCTCTTGGGACAAGATGCGCGACCGCTTCGTCGCCAACTTCTATGGCACTCGCGACCGCCCACCGGCCGCGGTAGACCTGCATGGCATCAAGCAACAACCAGGAGAGACCCTCCAGAAGTACATCCAGCGCTTCAACAACGTTCGTCTCAAGATCCCCAAGGTGACGGACGAGGCCATCATCTCCGCGTTATCCGATGGCGTTCGTGACGTCAAGATGAAGGAGGAGCTCGCTATCCACGAGGAGCTTTGCACATCCCTGGAGCTGTTCAACCTGGTGACCAAGTGCGCAAGAGCTGAGGAAGGGCACCTCTCCCTCCTTGAGCTTCTGGCTGTGGACCCGGAGGAGAAGAAAGCCAAGGCCAAGGACGTGAAGCGCAAGGGAGCAGCCGTGCTCGTGGCGGAGCCGGACACCAAGCGCGGTAGAGATCAGCCCGAGTCATCCAAGAGCAGCCGACTGTTATGTGCCTTCAATAACCTACATACCCACAACACCAGCAAGTGTCAAGAGCTTAGAGCCATTCGAGAAGGACGCTTCGGTCGATGCCCCGAGCACAACGACCGGGGCTACGGCCGAGGAGGAGGACGTGGTGGCGGACGCTGGGACGACCGTGGCCTGCGCCAGGAGTGGCTCGACCGGCCTTGTGAGGACCGATGGTAGGATTAGCCTCGCGAGGGCGCCTGGAGAGACCAGCCTTGTGAGGATCGTCCTCAAGGAAACGCTGGCCTTCCTCTGCTACCGCCACCACCCAGAAGGAATGACGACCACCATCAAGACGAGGGGGCTGGGGGCTTCCAGGAGCCACGTGCTATCGCCTGTATCTTGGGCGGAGCTCAGGCCCCAGCCTCGCAGCGTATCTTCAAACAGTTTGCTCATGGAGTGAAAGCAGACCTCCCCAAGCTTGAGGCCACACGCCCGCTCAGGTGGTCCAAGTGCGCCATCACCTTCAGTTCGGTGGATCAGGTCAAGTGCGCGGCCACCGCAGACGCCCTCCCGATGCTTCGCTCCCCAGTCATCAGCAACGTGCAAGTTACCAAGACCCTCGTCGACGGTGGTGCAGGGCTCAACGTCATGTCCGTCGACACGTTCGACAACCTCCAAGTGCCGTATGATCAGCTTCAGCCCACCAAGCCTTTCTCAGGAGTGACCGATGGCTCCACTACCCCGATCGGGCAGGTCCGCCTTCCCGTCACGTTCGGAGAGAGCAAGAACTACCGCACCGAACTCATCCACTTCGATGTCGCGCACATCCGTCTGCCGTACAATGCCATCCTTGGGTATCCAGCCTTTGCCAAGTTCATGGCGGTGACCCATCACGGCTACAATGGCCTCAAGATGCCGGGAAGCGACGGAATCATCACGGTCCCATGTGAAGAAAGAGATGCGGTGTGCTCCCTTGAGCGTGCCTTTCAAGATGCAGCAATTGACGACCCCGACAGCAAGGGCGAGTGCCCTCCTGAGGACACCCCCAAGAAGAAGAAGCAGCTGTGCCGTGCAGGACCTTAGGAGGGTGGCAGCGCAACTGGAACCTCGTCAGGATCAGCGCCCGTGCCAGGGGCGCGTTCCTCCATCGCATAGGAAGGCGTGCCCGGCGCCATTCTCGGGCAGGGATCGGGGGCTCTCTTCTAGAGGGCCTCAGAACTTGCCAGCATCACGAGGGAGGCGCTCGGGCACCACTTGGAGGCGTGCTTCACGGCACATTTCCCTCAGGAGAACACAGGGCGAGGAGCGCCCACTACTTAGGAGTTCATCACCAGGACCACTCAGGAAGTGCAAGACGCAAGGGCCATGCGCGCCGACCGCCGCTCACGAAGCGCAGCTCCCCATCCAAGCGAGGATGCTTTGCTACGCGCCTGCATCGACGTTCCAGGGCTCAACAGGGCCGCATCTCAGGAGCCCTTCTGGCCTTCGCGTGTGGGCCGTTGCGAGGGTCCACCGCACAGCTACGTTCGCATGCCATTTGGCCTGCCGAGCGTGTCGGCCGCCTATTGGCGCAACCTGCAGAGCATCCTGGCGGCTCAGGAGGCCAGGAACCACGCTGTGCTGACAGAGATGGAGACGGTCCTCAAGGAACCACCTGGGCCCCCAGAGCCTCCCGAGGCTCTGGGCCCCGGTGGCTCGTGAGGAGCAATTCCTTCACCGCGTACCTTTCGCTGCCCCGACACCCCTTCATCGACAGAACCAGGTAACATTTTCCAAGTTTATTTAGCTGGGAGCGCCCCCCCGGGATGCATCATTCCTAGGCCGCGTGGGTCCATCCCAGTGGCATGTATCCCTTTTTCCTATGTCTTTAGCTTACCTTGCTAGGGGTGCCCCTCGGGCTGCGTCATCCCCAAGCCGCTCGGGCCTGACCCAATGGCATGTATCTCCCCGCATTTACTTGAGCTAGTTTTCTTCCCATGCCTAATCTATCTATGATTATCACCAGTTTGACTCTCACCTCACACAGGGGCTGCTCACACTGGCACGGCGCTTGTGCACGGGTCCGTCCTGGCAACGCCGACAAATCTGAACGGTCGAGCTCTGGCTTGCGGCACGCCCCGCGCACGTCACCTCACCAGGCCCTCAGTTCCTTCGTCTCCTCGCGAAGCAACCTGTGGCGGACTGGCAAACATAATGGCAAACTGTGTTTCTCCTTGCGCTGGCTCGCAGGAATCTCAAGAGAGTGACAGCAGGTAGCACCGCGAGCTCCCTCTTCTCCCATGCAATCCGCTTGCGCGTTAAAAGGGGGGCTCCTGAGCATCACGACTCAGGAGCTCCTACTGGCTCTCCAGCCCTCACCCCCTGGCCTTGACCACGGCACGCGACCTGGCATACCAGCGGCGGCTGAGCTCACTCGAGGGTCGGGACCTGAGGACGCCGAGCAAGAAGGAGAGCGTGGAGAAGAGGGGGAGGCTCACATGGACCTGGCCTAGCTACGCATTAACACAGCGCATTGCAAGGAATAACCCCCAATCCGCCAAGATAAGTCTCACGCTCAGATTGGCTAATCGTTGGAGCCTAAGGGTCACGCTTGCCGTAACCCTGTTGCTAACCTTACCACGGCTGCTTGAGCGCTAAAGGGGACCTCCTGAGCATCGCGCCTCAGGGGCTCTTACTGGACCTCGGGCCGCTCACCTCCTGGCCTTGACCACGGCACATGACCTGGCATACCAGCGACGGATGCAGCTTACCTGGGGACTGGGACCTGTCAGCGTAGAGCAACAAGCCGTCGCGAGGCTGGAAAGGGAAGACCGAGCCTAAACAGAGCATGCATTCGCAAATTTTCATAACAAGGATAGTATCAACAAAAGACATTACAGACCCTTTACACACCCCACGGGGTACTTCTTGATTCCTCGCAGGGAACAAAAGACGAGAACTTAGGGGAATCCTATCTACTTCCTCCGGTGGCCGACGCCGTCGTCAAAAGTGGGTCGCGGGAGGCCGGCGTCAACCCCATCCAGATCTGCGACGGCGGCGGCTGGACACCGCAACCCTGCTCCGGGCGCGGCAAGAGCTCGGGGGCACGTAGCTGTCGTCGCTCGTCTCCAGAGTCTTGTAGAGCTCAGGAGAACTGCTGGACGCCCAAGAGTCGCTGCTGCTGGAGGAGCCGCGGGCCGGGCGCGCATCGTCCTGGCGCCCCCCTTCAGGGCAGCATTCCAGGCGGCGGCCCTCCGCATCGAAGACCTTCAAGAACAGCGTGGAGGCGCCGTCATAATCGAAGTGGATCATGAGGGCGCCAACACGAAAAACCCAGGCAACCTCACCCCAGCCGCGGGTCATGAAGATCTTGCCGGAGGAGACCACTTCAACCTCTGCTCCGATCGCCGGGGCGTTGTAGTTAGCATGCTGCAACCAGAGCTCGAGGGGTCCCCTCGGCGGCACCACGTCGGAGAAGAACCGCGGGAAGCGGATCCAGGTGCTTGGGGGCATCTCCGCCCACAACACGAGCTCGCGAGAGGAGTCCGCAGCATGGGTTCTAGGGGAGACGGCGCGTGTCGCCAGCGCGCGGCGGCCGCAGTCGCGCCGCGGGCGGCTCCGCTCGTCGCTCCTTCCTCCTGAGCCCTCGGCTTGGGCGTACAAGGGCAGCGGATACCCTGGAGGTGGCCGTTCGCACCAGGGGCTTGTCATTTCCGCCCTCACGATAGTGTCGCGCCGGTGGGCTGGCCTCTTCTTCGGCGGAAGTAGCCCTGGCTCGTCGCAGGGAGCCTTTCCTTTCTCCTGGGCGGAGAACCTTCGGATCGGCACCACGGGAATTGCTACTAGCAGTGGAGTGGAGGAGGAAGAAGCAAGCGGAATGGGAAGAAATGGGCGACGGGGGCTCTACCCCACCTTCTCATTTATAGCAGGAGAAGGCCAACCAGCGCCCCCCACGATCACAGGTAATGATGGTTTTCCTTGCATGTCAGAGGGACTTGTCAAGTCGGGCAGTTGCCGAGGCAGCGTGGGGAAGCGGAGACGCCCACGTCCAATCAACCGCCACGCGTCGACCAAGGCCGCAGGCTGTTGGGGCCCGCGGCGCTCCGTACTTCACCTTTGGCTTCGCCTCGAAGCCAAGCCCGAGCGCGCCTTGGGCCTGGGGCTATTGTCGGCATTCTGGGAATGGGGGTCCCCAGACTTGCCTGCCTGCGGCCCACGGCGTGGCTCTGCGCGTGGGCCCGTATGGCCCATCTTCATCAACAAGGCGTTCAAGACCTTCGCGAGGGGCCAAGCCTCGTGAGGCGGACGACACAAGACCTCCTCAGGAGCGGCCTCACCGGGTTGGCTCGTCAGGAGTGGAGAAATCAAGGCAGGGCAAACCTCGCGAGGTTCTCGTGACGTGAGCCATGACGATCAAGATCAGGCTAGCGCCAGGCGGGCGCCAGCGCGCGCAACATCCTTGTTTCCCCCTTGGTGCTAAGGAAGCAGGTGCAGGCGCGGAGTACCGAGGCATGAAGCAAAGGTTTCCATATCAGTGCAACGAGACCAAGGCCAGCAGGACGGCAAGACGGAGGTCACCATGGAGCCCAAAGCGGCGTCACCACCAGAGCCTTTTGCAGGCGAAGACTACTTTTGTCAGGATAAGTTGTACTAGCTGTCCCCTTTCGAATTGGCCGTTGTTGGCTCCCTTCCCGCTCAATATTTGGGGAGAGGACCAGGGCCTACATAAATAGGACAAGCCACCACCGCACGAGGCATCTGATCTTTAGCTGATCCTTAGACACACACCAAGCACAAGAACACCTCAACCTCAGGAGGCTGTTCTTCCCCTTGTATTGTTCATCATCAGCCCAAGAGGCAATCCACCACCACCACACTGGAGTAGGGCATTACACCACAACGGTGGCCTGAACCAGTATAAACCTTGTGTCTCTTGTGTTGTGAGTTCGTTGAGTTCGTCCGCGAGACCTTAGCAAGCTAGGGCGTGGATCGGTAGGGAAAGAACTTCATGCGCATCCTAGAGTTCGAACGTTAAGGGTTTTTCCGGAACCCGTGATCCGACAACACGTGTTTCCTCCAGCCAATGATGATTTTACACGTGGAAAATCCCCATTGGTCCGAGCTGTTAACGGGTTATCGGATCCAAACCGGAACCTGATAGCTTAATGGCGACCCGTTATGGAGGATGCCACGTGTCGGTCACCCTTGATGAAAGCACTTCTATGATGCGCGATTTATCATCATGGAAGTGAACACTTCCGTGATGATAATTTTGGTAATGTCATGGAACACTTCTACGACAACACAAGTATGACTATCTTGATTCTGTCATAAAATCATCATGGATGTACATGCATGATAGAAAACGTGACCTACTGTGACAAACACGTATCATCACGTAAGTGTATTTTTTTGTAGTTCCCCTGATCGAAGAAGAAGCAGAAGAAGAACTCCAAAACAAGTAAACATCGCTCTCACATCGGATCATCGCATTACCTGTACCTGCAACTGTTGTTGTAGTAATCTGTGAGCCACGAGGACTCAGCAATCCCATTAGCATGGGTATCAAGACTAGCAAAGCTTAATGGCTATGGAATGGATAAGTGGTGAGGTTGCAGCAAGCGACTAAGCAATGAATGGTGGCTAACTTACGAGTACAAGACTAAGATGAGAAACTACGCAAACGATGGTGAACTAATAATGATCTAGAAGTGATCCTGAACTACTTATGCTCAAACATAACCCCACCGTGTTCTCTTCTCGAACTCACTCAAAAAGCGATGGTCACGGTTACACACACACGGTTGGTGTATTTTAATTCAGATCTGGTGTCAAGTTCTCTACAACCGGATATTAACTATTCCCATCTGCCACATAACCGCGGGCACGGCTTTCGAAAGATCAAAACCCTGCAGGGGTGTCCCAACTTAGCCCATGACAAGCTCTCACGGTGAACGAAGGAAAATCCTCCTCCCGGAACCACCCGACCAAGCTTGGAGTCCCGGTCCACAAGACATTTCGACAATGATAAAACAAGTCCAGCAAGACCTCCCGGCGTGCCGACACCCGATAATAGTCGCGTGTATCTCGTCTCAGGCCACGACCGGATGAGCTAAGCTT
Source organism: Triticum aestivum (assembly GCF_018294505.1). NCBI lineage: Eukaryota > Viridiplantae > Streptophyta > Magnoliopsida > Poales > Poaceae > Triticum > Triticum aestivum. Next base: position 190,621,823 of record NC_057802.1, read on the forward strand.
ATGGTTGGCTGAGACCCAAGTTGCCAAGGGGCGCCGCAAGGTGCTCTATTTGGACCAGTGCCAGCAGCACTGGCCCCCTGTATTATGTGGAATTAAGAATCCTCGGGGATGCAACCCCCTATGCCAATTAATTAATTACCAGGTTTAGTATTATGTTGAGAAAATGGTAAAACCAATGTTGGCTCTTGCTGGAGGAGTTTTATTCAAAGTGAACTGTCAAGGGGGCCCATAAACCCCAACCGTGTTAGGAACGCAAAATCAAGGAACATAACACCGGTATGATGGAAACTAGGGCGGCAAGAGTGGAACAAAACACCAGGCAAAAGACCGAGCCTTCCACCCTTTACCAAGTATATAGATGCATTAATTAAATAAGAGATATTATGATATCCCAAGATATCCATGATATCCATGTCCCAACATGGAACAACCTACAACTATCAATGCTATAAGAGGGGCTGAGCAGAGTGGTAATATAGCGAAACAACAGTTTGATGGGAAGGTGAAAAGGTTAGAGGATGTTTCATGGCATATTGGGAGGCTTGATAAACAAGTGGTGGGTAGCGCGACATAGCGATAGCATCGAGACAACTAGCATAGCAAAGATAGTAGTGAGATCCAAGGTGACGGTCATCTTGCCTGAAATCCCGCTAGGAAGAAGACCGAATCCATGAAGAAGATGAGCGGGCGTAGTTGAACGAATCCTCACGATCGCAACGAAACAGGAACTATCGAGAAGGAGCACAACCGGAAAGAAGCAAACAACATCGTAAACACGCAACACATAAACATGACATGATGCTCAACCAAGTATGATGCATGACAAGGCTACATGATGCTACTCATGGCAAGAGATGATGCATACAAGAACCACACATCAAAGCAAGTTTAAATGAGGCCAGAATCAACATACAACAGTTCCGGAAACTCCCCATATGCGAATTTCAAAATTGGTCCAGATCTGAATAACACATTATGTTGAAGTTGTTAAGCAGAAAGTTAAAGTGCACTATGATGATCTACGCATCTTTCTAGTCAAGTTACATATAAGGTTTATTTAATTCGGAGCTACGACCTAGAAGATATGAGCAAAAGAAGTTACACATGGTATTGATGCAAATGCAAGCAAAACACAATAAAAAACACTTCAAAACATGGATGCAACATGGCATGATGAAACTACATGCAAAACCAAGCAAGTTTCATATAGAGCATGCTCAATACGAAGCAACAGTTCAACACATACACTCAATACAAGATGTAACAACAATCTGCCTAAACAGCAACTGGGCACTTCGTAATCATCAAAACAACATGCTACAGGAACCAAAAGAGCACAAACTTGATATGCACATCAAGTACAGGTTACATCCTCCAATATCATGGTTCGTAGGCGTTAGGTTCGTAGGCATCAAGGTTAATCCAACATGATCAATGCAAAAGCAACATTATATCACAGATTAGGACTTAGTGAAAAACAGGGCATATATGTGAGCAGAAATAACATGTTGACATGTTGGAGGCATGAAACAATGATGCTATAGTGCAAGATCGTAGCAACCAAAAGCATGGCATTAAATTAAAGGTTATACATGAAAAAACATAATTACTAAGAATCTCCATATAACCACTATATTAATGGCATTCATCAAGACAAAATTGCAAGTTATAATAGATTCTCAGACTTGGTGAAAAACAGTATGGCAAAAAATAGATTCATGATGCATACTTTGAGAAAACAAAAGTATATGCTACAGGAACTATTGATGGCATGAAAGAGCATGGCAAGCAAGTACTAAAAACCCTTAACAAATCATCACTACTGATCATGATCATTGGAGCAACAGATTTGATGATCGCTTCAAGTGAACATGGCAAGATGTTATAACAGACTTGGTGAAAACTTGGCATGCTGACAGTTATATTTTTAAGCAATTTGAGGGCACCAAAATAACAAGCTACATCAGGTTATAAATGCAAACAAGGGCAAGGATGGACAGAGCATTACATTATCTTCAAAACATGCTTACTGGACATCTCCAAAATATGCATAGATTTGATGGTAGCATCAAGTAAACAGGGCATCACAAAATAACAGTTTCAAACTTAGCAGAACAGTAACAGCAAGTACCCTACTTTGCAAGCTCATGCTAGTCATCACAGGGCATATCATGAAAAATGAGTCACACCAATGCAGTGATGACATGATTGTTCTTGTAAACATGTAGCCATGTTGCTCAAAAGAAACTCACACAAAATGCTATGAAGAAGACAAAATGACATGTTAAAGCAGTTTTCAGCAGGTTATATCACTTAGCACTATTGCAACGATGATTAAGGAATCAAGATGAATAGTAAGATGAATGAAAATGCAACCACCATATAGAGCATCAATACATGAACAATTTGACATATAATACACCCCAATCGGAGCAACATGCACAAAGTTATGACATGACAAAGATGCATACATGCTGCTGAATCTTAGGGACTTGGAAGAAATCAACCTCGCTGAAACGTGGAAGGGGAGGACCCGGGACGGAGTGGTATGGAGCGGTGGAGGTGTTTGGTTGAGGGGAGTGGTGGATCTGGTCCCACTTCCCCTGGATCCGGCGACGGCGGCGCGGCTCGCCGAGCTCTCCGGCTAGCGACGACACGGAGGAGGACGGCGAGGTGGAGGCATGGGGCGGCACGGTCCGGCTCCGACGACTCCGGGCGGCGAGGCGAGACGGCGGCGAGCTCGGGCGGCGATTAGGTTGCGCAGGGGCGCCGGCGAGCGGCGCCTAGTGCGCGGGCGACAAAGGTGCGCGGC
>NC_057802.1:190625040-190641262 GCF_018294505.1 Triticum aestivum
GCGCTGCTCGGGAGGCGCTGGCGGCGCAGCGCGGATCTGGGCGGAAGGGCCCGATCCGGGCCCCGGCGGGCCGCGGTGGCTGGGACGGCGCGGGGGACACGCGCTAGCGCTTGGTTGGCCGCGGACGCTGCTGGCGCTGAGGTGGCGGGCTGCGATAGGCCCGGGCGACGTGGCTGGTGGCTCAGGTGGCGGCGGCGGCGGATCTGGCGGTGACAAGTGGCGTGGGGCTGTGGCCAGGTGCGAAAATCAAGGGGGAGGCGGCTGGAGGTTAGGGGAGACGTTAGGGTAGGCTAGGGTTTCATTTTTGGAGGAAGGAGGTTGTCTATATATAGACAAGGGGGCTAGATGGAGGGCTTTAGGGTGGTTTCTGGACCCTACGATCGTAATCGGACGGTCCAAAACAGAGGGGTGTTGTAGGTGGGCTAGTGGGCTGGTTTAGTGGGTTGTGTAGGAGGTTGTGGGTTGAGAGGGGAGAAGAGAAAGCGGCCCGGCACATGGTTTCCGGAGACCGAAAACGTCTGACGAATAGACCGGCTATACTGCCGCTATGGTTATCCGTTGGAGCATCAAACGAACTCCAAATGCGATGAAATTTTGCAGGCGGTCTACGGACAACCTAAAAACACCGCATGCCAACTTTCTACCAATTCCGAGAACGTTTATATCCCACTTACAAAATAATATTTCGGAGGTGCCGCGGGCGCGTGCGAGTGTGTCTGGGCTCAGAACGGACAATAGAGAGAACTAGGAGGCCCGGACGGATGCACGTTTTGAAAAACATGCAGATGAAATGCACATGATGACATGGCAAAGTGCAACATGCAAGCGAATGACATGGCAACGATGGCGAATAACTGGAAGACACCTGGCACATCGGTCTCGAGGCGTCACATAGTGGTAACAGTTATAATAGCAACAGTAGCAGTAATAGTAGCAATTTATATATTGATTGTAACAGCAACAACAACAACGAAAGTAACTTAGCAAAGATCAATATGCGAAAGTTGTAGGCATTGGATCAGTGATGGATAATTATGTTGGATGACATTCATCATGTAACAGTCATAACCTAGGCGACACAGAACTAGCTCCAATTCATCAATGTAATGTAGGCATGTATTCTGTATATAGTCATACGTGCTTATAATAAGAACTTGCATGACATATTTTGTCCTACCGTCCCGTGGCAGCGGGGTCCATAAGGAAATCTAAGGGATATTGAGGCCTCCTTTTAATAGAGAACCGGAGCAAAGCATTAGCACAGAGTCAATACATGAACTCCTCAAACTACGGTAATCACCGAAAAGAATCCTAATTATTGTCACCTTGGGGTATGCGGATCATAACAAGTAATAGGTGCATACAACTTGCAAGATTGGATAAAGAACTCAAATATATTCGTGAAAACATAAAGTGTTCAGATATGAAATCATGGCACTCGGGCCCTAGTGACAAGCATTAAGCATAGCAAAGTCATAGGAACATCAATCTCAGAACATAGTGGATACTAGGGATCAAGCCCTAACAAAACTAACTCGATTACATGATAAATCTCATCCAACCCATCATGGTCCAGCAAGGCTACGAAGGAATTACTCACTCCCGATGGTGAGCATCATGAAATTGGTGATGGAGGATGGTTGATGATGACGACGGCGTCGAATCCCCCTCTCGGAGCCCCGAACAGACTCCACATCATCCCTCCCGATGAAGAATAGGAGGTGGCGGCGGCTCCGTATTGTAAAACATGATGATTCCTTCTCGCTGATTTTTTTCTAGGACGAATAGGTACTTATGGAGTTGGAGTTAGGGTTGCGGGAGCTGCCAGGGGCCCACAAGCCTGCTAGGGGCGTCCTGGGGGTGGGCGCACCCCTTGGGCTTGTGGCACCCTGGTGCCCCCCTCTGGTATTTCTCTTCGCCAATATTTTTGATATATTCTGAAGATATTCTCAGTAAATTTTTAGCTCAATCTGAGAAAAAAAATTCTGCACAAAAACAACACCATGGCAATTCTGCTGAAAACAGCGTCAGTCTGGGTTAGTTCCATTCAAATCATGCAAATTAGAGTCCAAAACAAGAGCAAAAGTTTTTGGAAAAGTTGATACGCTTGGGACGTCTCACGCCACCCTTTAATGAGAAAGGAAACAACTTAAGGATATAGTAATAGCGAATTGTTTCCTCATGAGAAAATAGGTTGGCAATACCATTTAATTTAGTAATGTGTGCCACAATAGTTTCAGATTCATAACCATGTAAAGGATCTGATTCTACCAAAGTAATCAGTTCAGGATCAACTAAGAATTCATAATCCTTATCAGTAACAAAGATAGGAGAAGTAGCAAACTTTGGATCATGTTTCATTCTCTCTATCATAGCCTTTTCTTTTAGCTTACTCAGTAATTTCTTAAGATCATCTCTATCATTACAAGCAAGACATTCTCTAGCAATCTCCCCTTCCATAACATAACCCTCGGGTACATGGGCATTTCCTATCTATTAGGATAGCTAGGCATAATAGGTGAATCATAATTTTCCTCAGTTTCAGCAGTCTCAAGTTCTTTAGCTTTAGCAATTTATTCATCAAGAAATGCACCTAGTGGCATACTATCATCAAGCAGAGTACTAGCATCATCACAAGTTTCATTTATAACAGAAGTAGTATCATCAACTAATCGCGATATATCAAAATGAATAGCAGGTAGTGGTGTCGCAAGCCTACTTAAAAAACAAGGTGAATCCAATGCGGAGCTAGATGGCAGTTCCTTACCTCTCCTCATCTTAGAGGGTACGATCTTAGTCTTAGCGTCTTTCAGATCCTTCAAAGTGATAACCAAATATTGAAATTCCAAGTGAACTTAATAAATAGATCTATGCTCCCAGCAACGGTGCCAAAAAAAGGTCTTGATAACCCACAAGTATAGGGGAACCGACAGTCTTCGCGGGTAGTATTTTAACCAATTTATTGAGTCAACACAAGGGGAGCCAAAGAATATTTATAAGCCTTAGCAGTTGAGTTGTCAATTCAACCACACATGGGGAGCTAAATATCTGCAGCAAAGTATTCAGTAGCACAGTAGTTTGAGAGTTTTGATAGTAGCAGTAGTGGCAAGAACAGTAATAATAAAAGTTTTGTAGTGATTGTAACAGCAGCAGCAACAATAGTAACTTAGCAAAGATCAATATGAGCAAAGCGTTGGCATTGCATCAGCGATGGATATTTGTGTTGGATGACATTCATCATGTAATATTCACAACCTAGAAGGCCACACAATAGCTCCAATTCATCAATTCAATGTAGGCATTTATTCCGTATATAGTCATATGTGCTTATAATAAGAACTTGCATGACATCTTTTGTCCTACCCTCTAATACTTCTCCAACGTATCTATAATTTTTTATTACTCCATGCTATTATATTATCAATCTTGGATGTTTTATATACACTTTCAAGCAATTATATATATCATTCTTTGGGACTAACCTATTAATTTAGTGCCTAGAGCCAGTTGCTTTTTTTCTTCTTGTTTTTGGTTTCATAGAATATCAGTACTAAATGAGGTGCAAATGCCATGAAACTTTTTCGAGATTTTTTCCTAGACAAAAGAGACACTAGAAGTGTCGGAAGAAGACTAGATCATGAACCATGGGCCCACGAGGCACCAGGGCACGCCCAATGGGGTAGGCGCCCTGGTGGCTTGTGGGGCCCACGAGGCTCTGTTTGACCTAACTCCACCTTTATAAATTCTCTGAAATCGTGAAACCAACAGGGGAGTCCACGAAATACTTTTTCCACCACCGCAAGTTCTAGAACCACGAGATCCCATCTAGTGGCCATTCCCGGCATTCTGTCGTAGGAGGATTCGGTCATGGAGGGGCTGTAAATCATCCTTGCCACCCCTCCGATGATGCGTGAGTAGTTTACCATGGAGCTAGGTGTCCATAGTTAGTACCTATATGGCTTCTTCTCTCTATTTGATTTTAATACAATGCTCTCCTCGGTGTTCTTGGAGATCTATTCTATGTAATGACTTTTTGCGGTGTGTTTGTTGGGATCCGATGAATTGTGAGTTTATGATCAGATCTATCCATGAATATTATTTGAGTTTTCTCTGAACTCTTTTATGCATGATTACTATAGCCTCATATTTCTTCTCTGATTTATTGGTTTAGTTTGCCCTACTAGATTGATTTATCTTGCAAAGGGAAGAGGTGCTTTGTAATGGGTTCGTTCTTATGGTGCTCAATCCCAGTGACAGAAGGGGACATGACACGTATGTATCGTTGCTATTAAGGGTAAAAAGATGGTGTTTATTCATACATGAATTTATCTTGTCTACATCATGTCATCTTGCTTAAGGCATTACTCTGTTTTTCCATGAACATAATACACTAGATCCATGCTGGATAGCGCTTGATGTGTGGAGCAATAGTAGTAGATGCATAATCATTTCGGTCTATTTGTCTCGGACGTGATGCCTATATATGATCATTGCCTTGGATATCATCATAATTATTTGCTTTTTTATCAATTGCCCAACAGTAATTTTTTTACCCATCGTATGCTATTTTTTAAGAGAGAAGCCTCTAGTGAAAACTATAGCCCCCGGGTCTATCTTTTATCATATAATAAACCAAAAATACCTTACTGCAATTTTCTTTTATTTATTTTATTTTATATTTTTGTCCGATCTATCAATCAAAAACTATACAATTTAATCTTGCTCGTAACCATTAAGGGATTGACAACCCCTTGCTCGTGTTGGGTTACAAATATTTGTTGTTTGTGTGCAAGTGCTGTTAACGAGTCATTGCTTGGTTCTCCTAATGAATTAATAAGCTTGTCTTAATAACCGAGGGAAATACTTATCTCTACTGTACTGCATCATCCTCTCCACTTTGGGGAAATCCCAACGCAGCTCACAAGTAGCAGGAAGAATTTCTGGCGCCGTTGCCAGGGAGACACCATCAACAACTAGCATGTATCTACGCATAAACTTTCATCTCCTTGCATTTACATTATTTGATTTTTGCCTCTCATTTTCATCTCCCCCACTTATAAAAAAGTTTTACAAAAATACAAAAATATTTTTCATTTGCCTTTTTGCTTGTTTGCTTGCTTTAATTGTCTTCATGTCATGACTCAACAAACAGAAAAATAAACAAGAAAATAAAGATAAACTATGGATCCACTTAAAGTTTTTTACTTGGATCATCTTTGATCCATTTGTGCTCGTGTTGAAACCCCAACTAGCTTAGTTGATGGAAAATATTTAGATGAGCATGCTCATTTTGTGCGTCACCGTTTGTCTAAGAAAGGGAGACTCTTATGGCATCAAATAAATTGTTTTCTATGCTATGCTTGGAATCTATGTTAAATTTATGATTATACTTGTTGCTCGGAGAACCCTAAAATCACCTTCCCTACCTATGTGAGTTTAATGATAATGAAATATTATCTTCTTATGCCAAATGTGTTTATAGTTACTATGATATCGAACAAATTGAAGAATTTGTTGCTTTTAAGGGTGCTTATCAAGTTGCTTCTTTGATTGAAAAGTATGATATTACTCTCTACAAATCTGTAAATTTTGCCATACTTAAGTATTGCTATGAAAAATATGCTTCTAATCCCTATGTTAGTGAATTCATTAGGAGAATGTCTGCTGCGTTGGAAGAGAATAATGATATGCATGAATATATATATATATAATTATGATTATGTTGATTTGATTGAAATATCCCCCCGTGATGAGCATGATGCTTGCTATTCTTATGGCCATGATTCCAATATTAATAATGCTTATGGAGATGAACTTCCTATAATTCCTTATATTGAACATGAAATTATTGCTATTGCACCCACACTCGATAGCCCCTTGAATGAAAATCATGATTACAATAATGTTATGACAAATTCTACTAATGACAATTGTGCTAATGATATGCAAAGTTACAAGCTTGGGGGTGACAATTTTGTTATGTCTAATACTTATTGCAATGATCATGATTGGGGTGATAATGTTTCTCATGATCTTGAAATTTTATGTAAGTGCATATAGTGCCATCCCTAGTTGGTTTTGGAGTATTGACGACAAACTTGCTTGGGGGACTAATGTGTTTGTGAGATTCACATGAGAACACAGGTAGAAGTCCCTATTGATTTGGTTTACCCATCGAAGATGACCCCTATAAATGTATGAAGACATTGAAGTCATTGGTGGTTCACGAAGACATTCACATCAAAAAATGACGTGTGAAGGCATTCGCTTGAAGATAATGGAGTGTGAAGACATAGTTTCTTTCGTAGTTTCATTTTTAATCTTTCTTGAGTCATAGGAACCACCAAACTGTTAAGTGGGGTCCATGTCAACAAATTCAGAAAACTGACGTGATGCTCAACCCAAATCCTATGTCTTCAAGTGAAGACTAATGAGAGAAAATCTTATCCTGAGTTGGATGAGTCAGCTTTGGTTGTAGCCCAAGTCAAGCCGCCACATGTGTTTGAAATCCGAATATTAGACATGCGTCAGTTGTCCATTGACCCAGGGTCATTTCGGACAAATCATGTTGGGTTGCCCCATGGCTATAAATAGCCACCCCCTTCCACCATAAACTGGTGGCTGCTCAAAGTTAGTGCATGACTTTTGTCATTTGAGAGCAACCCACCTCTGAAGCCTATCAGATAGAATCCTTGTGAGGAAAAAACCCAAAACACCCAGAGCCAAAAGAGTGTTTGGCATCATTGAAGTCTTTCGGTTCCGCGTGATCTGAAGACTTATTACACTTGAAGACTGTGATCTTCCAGTTGGTTAGGCATCGCGTTCTGAGCATCCAAGAGTCGTTGTGGATTGCCGGTGAACAAAGTCTTTGAAGGTTTGGAAGTTTACCTTGAAGAGTTACCTGAGTGATTGGGCGAGGACTAAGTAAACTTAGCTCAAGGGGAATAAGGCGAAGACATGGTCTTCCGAGTTCAATCTCAGCCTCCCTAAGGCGGAAGTACAGTTGTCACAGCAACTGGAACATGTCTACCGAATCCTTGTCCTCGTCAAGCAACCGGTTCTATCACTTCACCCCTCACTTACTGTTTATCTTCGTGAAGTCATTGCTTGCCTGCTCTAGTTGAATACATTGTGTGAAGGAATTTCCCTTTATTGCATATTTGGCTTCACCCTGTCTTCCTATTCTGATCCATCTGCCTAGCTGCTACTAGTCTTCCAACATTTCCTGTACTTTTCTTTGACTTTATTGCTTGGCTAGTGTATTTTATCTTCTGTTGTGTTATGTTTAGTTGTTGTTTTAACTATCTGTCTTCGAAGACATTGACTGTCTTGAAGATTTTCATAAAAATCGCCTATTCACCCCCCTCTAGTCGATAACTAGCACTTTTTTTGAAAGGAAAGCGGTAGGGGAAGCCCCCCACAGCGAGTTTTTTTTTAATAATAAGAACCCAAATACACGCCCGTAAGGACTTGAACCTGGGTGGCTGGGTTGTACATCCACTCCACTAGCCAAGTGAGCTAGGCTAGCACTTTAAATTGGTATCAGAGCAATGAGCACCGTTATTCTATGTGATTCTGTTTAACCACCTGGAGTTTTAGCTATGTCGACTGTAGGGATAATCAAGGTCTCCGTTGCGTGCCCCGTCTTTGATGGCACTTATTACCCCTACTGGAAGAACAAGATGCACATGCATCTTGAAGCCATTGACGATGACCTCTGGTATGTCATCAAGACTGGTGTTCCCAATGTCGGTGAAGGTGTCACCACTGCTAAAGTCAAGAGGTTCGCGTAACTAGACTCAAATGCCAAGAACATCATCTGTGGTCACCTGGCCAAAGGGCAGAATGGCCGTGTGAGTGCTATGGAATCAGCGAAGCTAGTCTGGCACTGGTTGTCCAAGGTCAACGGAGGCGTCTCAAGTCAGAGAGACTCAAGAATCGATGTTCTTCACAATCTCTTGAACCGCTTCAAGAGGCTTGACAATGAAAATGTCTAGCTCACCTTCGACCGTCTTACTGATATCACAAATGAGCTTCATGCACTTGGCGCCACTGAGATCACTAAGTATGAAGTCGCGAAGAAGCTATTGAGATCACTTGACAGCTCACTGCACACCCTATCACTGGTGATACAAGAACGTCCAGAGTTCAACGATCTTGACCCGTCTGATATACTTGAGAGGCTCAATACACATGAATTCCAGCTATCCGAGAAGATAGATATCTATGGCCCTAACTATGGTCGTGCTCTAAAGGCAAAGGCAGTATCTTCATCTGAAGACTCTGACTGCAGCTCTGCTGATTCTGAAGATCTTGCCAAGGAGCTTGCAATGCTTGTGAGAAAATTCCAAAAGTTCTCCAAGAAGAATCGCTTCGGAAAGTCTTCAAAATCCAACTCCAAGAATGTTGAGGCTTCTACTCATGACTACAAGAAGAGAACCTGCCAAAAATGCAAGAAACTAGGCCATTACATATCTGAATGTCCTCAATGGGAAAAAAGGAAGCCAAGAAAAAGAACAAGAGCAAGGAACATGACTCTAATGAAAAGAAGAAGAAGAAATCCTCAAAGTCTTCTTCAAAGTCTTCATCTCACAAGAAGAGATCTTCTAGCAAGGCTCGTGCTTTCATCGGCAAGGAAATGGATTCAGTGGAGGAGCGTGCTTCTGAGGAGGCGGAGGTGGAGTCGGAGGAGGAGTCTGATTCGGGCTTTGCAAGCCTGGCTCTAGCTTCGGCGTTTGTCACCAAGTTCATCTTCAGCAGTGAATACAATGGTCACGTCGCCGACGCTGAAGCCAATGATGATGACCACTCTACTCCTACCTACTGTTTCATGGAAAGAGGCATGAAGGTAAACTCACACGATGCTTACTTTCAGACCTCTAGTGAAGATGACTCGGATTGTGAATCCAAACCCAGCTATAAGACACTTTCTAAAATTGCAAGTGAGCAACAAACTGCTATGGAGATGATTCAATATCTATTAGACAAAACCGATGACCTGTTGGACGAGGAAATGAATCGAACTTAGGCCTTAATCAAAGGCATAAAAAATCTTTGAGTTAAGTATGAGGAACTTGAAAGTCATCATGAAACCTTGTCAGCAGATCATGAGAAGTTTTCCTATGATTATCTTCAAAGGAAGCAAGATCTAGAAAAACTAAGAGCATCTAATGATGATCTTAAAAAAGAAAATGATTTGCTACTCGCTCAACACATCAGTACCGCTCAGGAAGAGTTTGTTCCACCTTTTTAAAATGTCTTGAGCGTGATAATGCTATCTCTACTGGTGAAATGCTTCTTTTGCAATATCTTCAACTGCTGATGTGGTAACTAACCCCTCTCCTGAGGACACCACTACTATTGCTGTTGAGAATGCGAGGTTGAATGCATTGCTTCAAACACATGTACAAAAGCCTCAAAGAGCATCAGACTCTATGTGATGTCCTCAAGAAGCAGATTCTGAACCGAAACCCTAGGAAAGAGGGTCTTGGTTTCAAGAGGAAAATGAATGTTAATGGGTCCTACTAGAAGCCCGAGTAGTACCCCAACACCACATGGGTTGCTGCAAAGGGCCCTTCAGTGGATCCATCCACCTTATCTGGCTTCAACTATGCTAATACTATCATCAGTGATGAGTCATTCGACTCCAACTATAAATTGTTCAAAAAGCAGAACGGTGAAGTGTTTGCCAGGTGTCATGGGTGGACACAATCACCTATGGGGCCATGAGCCCCTTGTGGTTCGGCAAGGGGGAGATCAGGTTGCACAAAGAGCGGAAGCCATGAGGCAGCACGACGAAGATGACGGCGGTGGTTTTTACCCAGGTTTGGGCCGCTGCGAAGCATAAAACCCCACTCCTGCTTTTGGTGGATTGGATGAAGGAATCACAACAACACGCAACGTTCAAGTCCGGCAAGGTTGCCTCGGGGAAGCAGCTACGCGCGTGCAAGTGTGAGGGGGTCCGAATCCCTCTCTAGGCTGCTCTGGGCCTCCTTTTATAGCTCAAGGGCTAACCACAGTGGCAAAACAGTCATTACCGGGTGATTAGATAGCTAATAGTGCTATCATACCTAACTCTGGCAGTTAAGACAAAGTGCATTAAATGCACTGCTAGGTGCCATGCTAAAGGTGAAGCCCCGCAGCATGCCGTGCCGTTTAATCATCCTCTGCTTATCTGTTCGACACGCCTCTGGATGGTTGTAATCTTCCTTCCAACGGGCTGCCACGTGCTTAGTGGAAGCCATTTAATTACCTGTGCGCTCGACACCGCACTGATAAGTGACTTGTGTCGTTGTGCAGTGGAGTGGTGGTGATTATCCCGTGCCTGCCGGGGGCAGGGCTTGCTGGGCCTTCTTGGAGGGGCGGACGCCATGATCTCCAGTTGCCCCGGAGGCGTAGTGGTGCGGCTTAGCTCTGCTATTGCTTGTAGTGTCGAGCTTGTTGGGGTCTTCTTGATCCGATCCTTGATCTCACGAAGAGCAGTCTTGTCTGGCTTCGTCTTGTGTTGTAGGATGTTAGCACGCCTGTCTATGGGTCCGGGCAATAAACGCAAATGTTTATTGCACCAACAAGAGCCCCGGGCCTGGCCCGTACATGCTGCTAGGCATCGTTGGGGTAGGCCCTAACCAATACACAGGTGAACACTTTAGACATGCCATAATGGGATTCATGTCTTCCTGGATCTCTTCCTGGCTTCTTCATTAACCTGTAATTGAATCATTTTTTGGTTTTTCCATGCGTCGTGCGTGACGACGTGGGCCTACCCATGTATTGACCCGCGAACCACCCATGCTCACGGGGAGGTAACTGTCATTTTACCCATCCCACTACTCCTACCGTTTCCGCCACGTACGCTGCATGCATTGCGCCGGCTTGGTGGCGGACGCGCAGGGCGCGGGAATGAGTGCCATGGTATAGAAAGCTCAACACCGTGGATGGGTGCAGGAGGGCGTTCGTCAATTCCAGACATCGCCAAAGACGCAGACGGACCGGATTGGCCGATCGTTGCAGTTGCCACGGGGTACGTAGTGGGGAGCCTGCACCCTGCTACACTCCTTTATCAAAGGGAGCACAGAGTTGGGCGAAAGGGCCCACCCACGCATTCTCTTCTTCTCCTTGCGCTCCTCTTCCACCATGGTGAGGGGGAGAGGGCGAGGTCATGCTCTGGCGGCAGCGACGAGGGTTTCTTCTCAGCAACGCATCCCTGCACCAGCTGGGGATGCGGGGGCAGAATCTAGTGCACAAGGTGGTGCTGCGGGACGTGCACGCGGCCGACGAGGCTCTCGGGGACGGGGAGGTCGTGGTGGCGCTTTGGTCGCTCCTCCCCCAGAAGCCCATGCTCCAATGGAGGGACACATTGGGGACCAGCCGTTGGAGTTCATCGTTAGGCTGCGGGGGCCCGCGCGCAGCCGTCTTTGGCTTCCTACCCCTTTTGCAAGGGTGATGGAGGTTGAACAGCCGCTAGGGTTAAGGCTGCACATGAGGGGTTGCTGTAATGGTAGCATGTGGGCAGACGTGGAGTTCCCCGCGCCTCATGTCATGTTCCTCCGGCGTGGCTGCAAAACCTTTGCAACTGCCCATAGCTTGGCGGAGGAGCACGTTATCCATTGGAAATTAATAGAGGCCACACTGCTCTCCACCAAAGTCTTTGGGCGTTCGGGTGCTCGCACAGGGTGATGCTATAGAGCTCGACTGTCGGATTCAGGGCTCAACACACCCATGAAGGTTCGAACTCTGGGGCATGTGCGAAGATCTCAACCACCTCAAGACTCAAGCACACCACCCCACAGCCTAGCCTCGTCGAGTTCGCGCGAGCAGGGAAGAAGATGAACACAACAGTTTACCCAGGTTTGAGCAACCTTGCAGTGTAAAACCCTACTCCTGCTTTGTGGTGGATTGGCCTCACGAGGAGGCTGAAGATGAACTAGTACAGTGGATGAGCAGCCTCGCGAGGGCTCAGGAAGTGAGGATGGAATGGATCCGATCGGATCGCGGCCCCCTTCTATAGTGGTGGCTAGCCTATAATTATAGTGGCCTTGGTCCTCTTCCCTCATAACTTAGGCGGGAAGGGATCCCACAACGGCCAGTTTGAAAGGGGACAAGTAGTACATCTTATCCTGACGAAAGGGTGGTCTTTGCCTACAAAGCTTCTGGTCATGACGCAGCAGTGGGCTCGACGATGACATCCATCCTGACGAGCTCGTGGTCTTGGTCTCGTTGCAACGAATGGAAACCTTTGGGGGATTCCTCGGGAACCGCATCTATCCTTGCCTCCTTAGCACCAAAGAGGAAATTGCCTCCTCTGCGCCCGCTGGCGCCCGCCTGGCCTTGGTTGTCATGGCTCACGTCATCACAGCCTCGTGAGGCTGGGTGCCTGCATAGAAATCTCCGCTCCTCGGGAGGCAGGCTCGGGGAGCTACCCCTCTGGGGGTCTTGGTGCCATTCGCCTCGCGAGGCCAGGGGGGCTCACGAGGGTCTTGTCCTGGGGGTCTTGCAGCTGGGCCATACCAGGCCGTCGAAGGAGCCACGCCATGGGCCGCAGGCAGGCAGATCTGGGTACCCCCGATCCCGAAACGCCGATGTCGACCAACGACGAAAGATCCTCCTCGAGCAACAGCGACGAAGAGGACAGGGACGGCGATGACGACGGTGCTGAGCGGGAGGATGGTGGCTCGGACTCCAGCTGAGCACCGGTCGCACAATCACCGTGAGCTAGGCGTTGGCAGCACCATCATCTGCACCTGGTCTTCTCCCTGATAGAGCGATTTGCCGGGGTGTTGGGTGTGGATGTCTCCGCCTCCTCCAGCTGGACCTCGGCAGGCTTCCTCGTGGACTCCGGCTTCGTCTTCCCTGCCGGTGTCCCTCCTGCCATGTTCCTCTGGTCCTGGCAGAGGTGACCAGGGCATCGCCTAGCCGCTCCCTCCGCCCATCCCCTTCGTCCGCGCCCTCCCATCTCGTCAGGGTACGTCCCGCGGGCCCTAACGGGGTCAGGTTGGGCTTCTGCCCAGGCACTCCTTTTGCCCTCTTCACCTCCCGCTATAGCTTCCAGGAGGAGAGGGACAAGAAAGGCATTACAGGGCACTTATCTTTTTTCAGTTCAAAAGATGTAGGCATTTGCCAAATTTTAGTCTAAGTTATGTAACCTTTTCATCCATATTTGTAGCATGTAAGGTTTGTACTTGTTTATCCACGTATTAATGAAAAGAGATATGCTTGCCAGGCACTTGTGCATGTATCATGTCCATGCAGAGGAATGACTCCTCTATACTCTCAAGTAAACAAGTTTTTCCGGCAAGACATCTTGCTGGTCCCTTCCATCACTGCCCCAAGGCTCAGCCTTGCAGGTCAGGAGCGTGGAAAAGAACTGGCCCCTTGTCAAACCCTTTTTTTCAATTGCCGCTACAACTATCCTGACCAAAGTAATCTTCGAATCAAACTATGGGACCACACATGTTTGAGGGTGACAAAGTTTTTCTACGCACAAGTTTTTCACACAGAGGCACATTATGGATGACTAAAGGAACTTATCTGCTTTGTGTTGCCGGGGGGCAGTATGCAAGCTTGTTCTCACTTTTTCTCCTTGCGAGTTTATCCGCAGAAGGGGCCCTGTAGTTAAGATAGGGGGGAAATAGCAGCATACAACCCTTTCTAAATGACCATGGCAATATCATACTAAAATAAACATGCATGCAAGTTTTTGGGCGCCAGCGCTTCCTTTTATTATCTTTGCACAGGGTCTGCACCTGGCTTTGTACAAAGGGTTACATGCACATCGACAAGGCTTGTACAAAGGGTGGCTGGCAGGACTGATCCCGGCAGTCGCGCCTCACGGGTAGAACTTGCGAAGATGCTCAATATTCCATGAGTTTTGCATCTTAATGCCATCTTCGGTCTCTAGACGGACCGCGCCAGGTCTGGTGACTTGTACTACCCGGTAAGGGCCTTCCCACTTTGGCGTCAACTTGTTGGAACCCTTGGCGGACTGAACACACCTAAGGACAAAGGGGCCTAAGATGTCGAGCCCCTAGACCGAAAATGGCCAGGATAAAGAGGTCATCTGGAGAGCTTGAGCTGGTTGATGGATGTTCTTGGAGTGGAATTGGCAGGCTTCACATTTGGTAACGAGCTCAGTTGCATCCTGGAGGGCTGTGGGATAGTAAAAACCCTGCCGGAAGGCTTTCCCAACCAGGCCTCTTGATCCAATGTGAGAGCCACACATTACCCCATGTATCTCTACCAACAGCTTCGGCCCATCTTCCCGGCAGATGCATTTCAATTTCACAACATTTGGCCTCTTTCTGTATGGAGTGTCATCGACAAACTGATACATACTGGACCGTCAGGCTACTCTTTCAGCTTCTTGTTGTTGTTCGGGAAGTTCTCATGTCTGAAGGTAGTGGACTATGTGTTGCGCCCAAGCTGGAGCTCGTGGCACGACAGCAAGGACTAAAGGCACTTCCTCGTCCATGGGAGCGCTTCCTTCTACCGCAAGAACTTGTTGTTCTGCAGGAGGGTGCAGCTCACCTGCCGAACTAGGGTTATTCCCGGCAGCCTCTCTAGTGGTAGCCTCTGGGAGTTCTGGTGAGAAATGCTTGTCGGGGTTCAGCTTTCTTCTCTTTCTCGCCATCATTGAAGGGGATACTAATGGTTGCGTCAGATGGAGAAAAAGTCCCTGGTTCCACAGGAAGCTTTTGCGCGGTGCACTTTGACAGGTAATCGGCAATGTCATTTTCCACAAGTGGCACGTGCTCTGCTTGCAACCCATGAATCATGCTACTTGTGACCAGCTGGGTCAGTGGCAACGTTAGCTGCGGGAGAGGCAGAGCGGCGTGGGATTCCACGGCCAACGGGCGCTGTCTGGGCGACGCGAGCAGCCCGGCGCTTGGTGCGGACTTGGCGTGCGTCGGCCATGGAAGCAACTAAGTGGAGACAGAGCAGAAAGGGAAGGAGTATTCCAACACGCCCCTACCTGGCACACCAAATATCTGATTCAGGGATCCGCAGACCCAAGAAGGTTCGAACTCCAGGGCGTGTGCGAAGATCTCAACCACCTCAAGTCTCAATCTCACTACCCCACAGCCTAGCCTCGTCGAGTTCGCACGAGTAGGGAAGAAGATGAACACCACAGTTTACCTAGGTTTGGGCCACCTTGCTGTGTAAAACCCTACTCCTGCTTTGTGGTGGATTGGCCTCACGAGGAGGCTGAAGATGAACTAGTGCAGTGGATGAGCAGCCTCGCGAGTGCTCAGGAAGTGAGGGTGGAATGGATTCGATCGGATCGGGGCCCCCTTGTACGGTGGTGGCTAGCCTATATTTATAGTGGCCTTCGTCCTCTTCCCTCATCACTTAGGTGGGAAGGGATCCCACAATAGCATGTTTGAAAGGGGACAAGTAGTACATCTTATCCTGACAAAAGGGTGGTCTTCGCCTAAAAAGCTTCTGGTCATGACATGGCAGTGGGCTCGGCGATGACATCCATCCTGCCGAGCTCGTGGTCTCGGTCTCGTTGCACCCGAATGGAAACCTTTGAGGGATTCCTCGGGAACCCACGTCTGTCCTTGCCTCATTAGCACCAAAGAGGAAATGGCCTCCTCTGCGCCCGCTGGCGCCCGCCTACCCTTGGTCGTCATGGCTCACGTCCATCACCTTCGTCCGTGCCCTGCCGATCTCATCAGGATGCACCCCATGGGCCCTGGCGAAGCCAGGTTGGGCTTCTTCCTGGGCACTCCTTTTGCCCTCTTCACCTCCCAATGTAGCTCCTAGGAGGAGATGGACAAGAAAGGCATTACAGGGCACTTATCTTTTTTCAATTCAAAAGATGTAGGCATCTGCCAAATTTTATTCTAAGTTATGCAACATTTTTATCCATATTTGTACCATGTTAGGTTTGTACTTGTTTATCCGCGTATTAATGAAAAAATATATGCTTGTCGGGCACTTGTGCATGTTTATGTCCATGCAAAGGAATGACTCCTCTATACTCTTAAGTAAATAAGGTTTTCTAGCAAGACATCTTGTCGGTCCCTTCCATCGCTGCCTCGAGGCTCAGCCTGGCCGGTCAGGAGCGTGGAAGAGAACTGGCCCCTTGTCAAACCCTTTTTTCAATTGCCATTGCGACCATCCTGACCGAAGTAATCTTTGAATCAAACTATGTTACCACAAATGTTTGACGGTGACAAAGTTTTTCTAAGCACAAGTTTTCCACGCAGAGGCACATTATGGA